>NC_086240.1:15275156-15575156 GCF_036321145.2 Pelmatolapia mariae
ATGTTTGTTCTTAAGTATTTGATATATTCATGTTTGCGTTCCTTTTAGTTTTCCTGTCTTTTCTTTTTTTAAATTGAGATTTTTATGCTACAAAGCTCAGCATGTGTAGATATTTTGCAACACTTAATTACACTGAGGAAACAGGCTTTTAGAATAACACTGTGCTTAAAATATGAGAGAAAAAGACAGCTTCACGCCCATGCCTCACCAGTCAGACACTGCAGGCCTGTTAAAACTCCACACTGCTGCCTTGTTCTGACAGCCTCTTTAACTGCCCTTGTCGCCTGTGATGAATCCTGCTTTGTAAACCCTGCTTTTGTTCAGCAAAAAATAGAATGAAACAACACTTGCAGGTTCAACCACCATTAAGGCAGCAATCACCCAAACAAAGCTATTGTGTTAAAAATGGCAGCGTTTATTGTTCAAGACATATTATCTGGATAAAATTCACTTCATAAATGGCTAAGGCAAGTTGGTTGTGAAGATCAAAAACGCACACAGTTTTCTAATCATCATACATGAAACTATGTGCTCACAATCCGTTTCAATAGATTAATTTATACCCTTTAAAGATCTGCCATAAGTAGCCAGCCTCTCCTCCCGTTCCACACAAAGTCAAGCCTCAATAAGCAAAGAACAAAAACAAAATAGAAACTTCACAAAATAACTCAATTTCAACAGATAAAGAAACAAACCTGTCTTTATCACAGCTGCTCAGCCATGCTTCTGGACCTAGTCAGTTAGATGAGCTTCAGGTTACCTTTTTTGTACCCGTAGGTAGATTTGGTCTTCTGTACATGAGTCATCTATGCTTACATGCACATTTTCAAAATAAACACAGACAGCAGGTATGCTGAACGCGTTCTCCACCAGAATAAGATATCATTCTCTCTCTTTGCAACATCATTAGTGATCATTTTTCGTAGCGTGGACAACAGCTGAGCCAGTCATGTGCGTGGGAGACTGAGCCTTGAAATTTGTTCTGTGGTTAACCAGCCGGTGCCCCTTATCACCAGTCATTTTCCAGACCAACGTCGCTTCCATCTGGCTACACAACAGCGCAGCTATTCCCAATTACCACAGGAGCTGCTTCTGCAGTGAAACAGCTCAATTAAATGGCTCAAGTGTTACAATCAGTGTTGGTCAAGTTACTTGAAAATAGTAGTTAGTTACTAATTACTGATTACTTTTCCAAGAAAGTAATCCTGTTACTTTACTGATTACATGTTTTTAAAAGCAATTCGTTACTTTATTACTTAGTTACTTTTAAAAAGCATGATACACAACCTGAAAACATTATAAAGCAGTAGACCTTTCAGCCCAATTTTATTTTTTCTGCATAATCCATCATATAAATTGAATCAAATGAAAAAGTCCCTTATTAAAAATTGTTTTATTAGTTTTAATCTTTTAACTTTATGCACATTGCATCAAGCAAAAATTTAATCTGAAGAAATTTGCTGAACATTTAAACCTATTTTTTTGCATATTCCAGCATATGTGTTTACACTCGCTCTTTCAAATAGTAAAACACGGCAAAAAACAAATAAAGTCAAAGATTCAATCTATTGTCACCTGTTTAGCAGGAGTGGGGCCGCGGTCATGTCAGTGGGGGGATTTTAGGGTTTCTCTGTGAATTTCACATTCCCGTGGCAGCTTGCTAGGTGCTTGCTCAGATTTAAAGTTTAATTTTTCTCTGTAGAAAAAAGTTTTCTTCCCACGCAGAGTGTACAGCATACTCTAATGTTTTTGTCACTTTTTACAGATTAAAACTCAAAGTAATGTCAGTACTTCCAAGCTTTCGTACTCTCTACCGCACTCCATATTATCCATTGTTGATCTACACACGTCTGTTGCTGCCACAGACGTCGCATGTTCATACGTCATGAGACACTCTCACAAACAAAATCACGGTTTAGTAACGCAGTAACGCAGCGTGCTTACGGGAAAGTAACAGTAATCTAATGACTTTTTTGCAATAGCAATCCCTTACTTTACTCTTTACTTGAAAAAAGGAATTGGATAACACATTACTGCCCATCTCTGGTTACATTTAACTGAGGGGAGCTGAAAAAGTTTGAGCAGAAATGCTGTAGACTTAATTGAAAGCTATTTATAAGCAGTATAAAATAATCAGGCTAATTATAATTATTACATGTTTCCAGAAAGGTTACAACAGCGGATGAATCTGCTTGTTTAATTTAGCAAAGATTTTATGCTGGATGCCCTTTCTGACAAAACCAATTATCCAACCTCACGGCCGACACTGAGTTCTCTAGCATGTGTCTCCTTCCGATCTTTTTTTTTTCTCATGTAAAAAGTGAATGTGTTGTATGTGAGTGCGTACTCGTACATTCAGTCTAATTGCATATTAGTGTGTACCTTTTCTAAAATCACCCTTAATTTGTCTGTTGTAAGCACGGGTATTTTTATTTTAAAAATTCTGAACACTCTGCAAAAATTGGTGTCATAAAAAGGCTTTACATAGTTAAGTTGTTATTCAGCCCCTGTGGCCGAGTCACTCAATAATTCCCACCACTACAAGCCCACCGAGATGGTTAACAGTTGGCAAAAAGTGCGTGGGTTGAAAGATTTCTGCCAAGACACCAAAAAGATCTTCACACGTTATTGCTTTTTCCACTGTGTATGGTTTCAGGATTAGGCTTATAGGTATTAGTGTAAGTGCTTTCTGAGCTCTCTAATGTCATGTAACACTGGGCAAAAAATGTCTTTTAATGGATCTGGTTGGGACAAAATGTATCTCATGCTTGTAGAAATGTGGACCTGATGATGGTGTGTGATGCTGTCAGGGTTGGAAATCCACCTGAGGTTGACTCAGTTACAAGCATTCATGGTTATTGACCGTCCATCTCTCGTTCTCAGGCTGTTAAAGGGAAGTAAAAGCAGTTCTGCAAAAGATTCAGAGGACTGTGAGGAAATCTCAGAGGACAAGGAGAATTGTTCAGACAATAAAAAAGAGGTAGTTTCCTGTTTTTTTTGGGTTTTTGGGGGGGTGGGGGTGGGGGAGGGGTTGAGGAGAAAATGAAAATCACATAATGCTGTTTTTGTATTCACTCATCTGTCAATTTGAGCAGCTGCAGAAAAAGGTTTCCCAACTGGAAGAGAAGCTCGACAATGAGATGCAGGCCAAAGATGAGCTGGAGCAAAAGTGCAGGTAAGATAAAACATACAGACAAAGCTGATCATCATCATGAAATATGATCCTGTTTGCTATATAAACGTAAATGTTAATCAGTGTTCAGTCAGCTTATTAAATGTCTTGGTTAAAAGGTTTTTAAATTAGACATCACCAAAGGATAACTGGTTTCCCTGAGCCATGGAGGACATTTTTATATGGTGTGTCACTTACTTCCGGATATATAGAAGTGTTTTGTAAAACAGGAAGTGACATCCCATCCTCAAAGCTGCTTTTAGAAATCCCAATATTAGGAGACGTTAAAGGAAATCCAAAAGTGGCAGAGAAAAAGAAAAAAGCAAGAAGAATTTCAATGTATAAATACATTTTTGAAAAGACAATTTTTAACTAATTGTGAAAAATTTTAATCTTTTTTTTTCCACCACCCAGAAATGCTACCAACCGTTTAGACAAACTCGTCAAAGAATTAGACAAGGAGGTAAGAGCGGGTGCATTTCAACCATGTACCTGATGGGATAAAGAAGGTCAGAGTTTGTTTCCACTCACACTGTGTGCGAATTCCTCTCTCATCAGATGAACAGCAGGCAGAAAGTCGAGGCCTCACTGAGGCAGCTGGAGAGAGAGAGAGCTCTGCTGCAGCACCAGAGTGCTGAGAATCTGCGCAAGGTGGAGATTGAAACTGACAGGAAACGCAGCCTGGAGAACGAGCGTGAGCACCTGTGAACAAATGTAGAGTCTTGAGCTGTCCCTCATTTCTTTAAATTTTGCTTCAAAGGAGGACTTCTTATTTTATTTAAAGTGATTTTGAGCAATACTACAGAAGTTTTGAAGTTTTTTGTCGTTTCTTCTTTTTTTTTGTTCTTTTTTTTTTTTTCAGTCCAGTCCTTGTACCTGACCATTTGTTCATTTTGCTTTGTTTTTTCGTTTAAGCTACGTAACACTGTGAATCATCAGGCTTAAAGAACCAATCTTAAGTTGCCACTTTGTTATGAGCAGCCACAAAATCAAAAACACATATGTTTTTCGTTTCTTTAGTTAAATCTATGAAAAATTCCAAATATGCATGTTCCATGTATAAAATAATATTTCTGCACAAACAAAGTGCAAAGCAAAGAGCTTTTAACCAAAAATATGATACATCACAGCAACGAAAGGCAGCCAACACCCACAGAAGAATTTCTCTTATCCTTCATACGTCTTGAGAAATATTCCTGATAAACTATAAGAAAGCTTGTCTAAGGGAGTTCAGGCTGCTTTGAAGAATAAAAGTCGTCACGCCAAGCACTGACTTTCAAGCTTGTAAGAAGTGTACAAACTGTACATGTTTGCACCCATTTTCCTACTAAAATCTAAGGAGTTGCTCAAGGCTATTGCACAGTACCTTATCTAAATATCAGATGTATAACTTGTGAAATATCTTTCCATATTTGTGGTTGTCATTTGATTTTATATTCAATTCAGGCAAGTCAAATTGTGTATTTATACGTCAGGCTCAGAAATATTTATAGTTGTGGATTGACAGTATTATAATATCGTATGGATGGATGAAATTTTTTATACTACACTAACTAAAAATGACTTTGTTTTTACTCAACAGTGAACAACCTGCGGGACCAGCTAGAGGATCTGAGGAAGAAGAACCAGAATTCACACATCTCAAATGAGAAGAACATCCAGCTGCAAAAACAAGTGAGGGAAGCTTTTTAAAGTCACCTAACATGGTGTTGTCTTTCTCTTATTTTCAATTTTCCGTATCACTGCACTTTTTTTCCTGTGTTGAATATGTGTTTTTTATTCATGTTAATAAAAACATACCAAATTGGTAATCCCTAATTCTGAATGCCTTCAGCATAAAAACAATTTCATCTTCTCTTTATTTATTTTCCTTCCCTTAATATCCGTAGCTTGAGGACGTCAATGCTGTGCTTCAGGCTGAGCAAGAGGCTGTAGCGCGGTTAAAGAAGAGTCAGGCGGAGGTGCAGAAACAAGCCCAGAGCCTGGACGTTAGCCTCGGGGAGATGCAGGAAAAGTGCAGCCAGCTTGAAAACAGCAAGATGGAGCTGGAGAAGCAGCTGAGGGGGCTGCAGGCCGAACTGGAGGAGGAGAGGAGAGGCCGCAACATGGGGACAGAAACTATTAATGACCTACAGGGTGAGACGTGGCTCTCTATTACACTCTGACAGCAAGAGGTATTAACATAGTCGTAAACAGATTTAAAGCAAGGTTATGTGAGTTCTGTTTGGACTTTCTTGTTGGTAGCCAGTTGTAGGTAAACTACAGCCTTCATTAGCAATGTTCAGAAGTAAAATTATGTTAAGCTATAGTTGCTTAATCTTTTTTCAGCAGTTACCTCATCATCAAGCTTTGATTTGTTTTGTTAGATAGTTAAAGGCCATTGAATGAATACCTCTGCAGTGAAAATACTGATTTACTCACCCTAACCACAGGTAATCAATGTGATCTTTATACTCCCTAAAAGTTACTGCAGTAAACAGCGCAGGAAAAAAAGATGTTATGCAAGTTGGAGCTGAAGGCTCAACATTAGATGTGAATCACTTTTCTGGATCGTGCACTGGGAAATGTCTGATCATAGGTGGAAACATCTGCTCAAAAGCCTGAGAGTGAAGCAAGAGGCCGTAAAAGCCAAAGGAAAACCCAAGCCAGAACCTTTTGTGGAAACTTAAGCATGCTCACTCCTGGCAGAGAGGCCACTGACTGAGGTCAGAGGGGATGTATGTAGACCACAGTGTTACCTGTTTGTTGTGATGCCTGATGATCCCCCCCCCCCCCCCCCCCCCCCACCCCATGTCAGAATCTCCGTGTGGGTGGAGTCAGGGAAAAGAAAGACTGAGTGCAATGTTTTCTGCATATTTAAAGATGTATGTGGGCTGGGATATTATGTAATGTCTGAAGCTGAACAGTTCAGGCAGAGTTTTTAATTTACTACACGTTTGGCTCAACACTGTCACATCGTATAGAGCCTCATTATGGTAGCATCTTGACAAATAAAAAGAATACATGTAATGAATGTTATTCATTCTTTTAAACAATTCCTATTGCTCCATTACAGGACGCATCTCAGGGCTGGAAGAAGAAGTGAAAGAAGTGAAGTCATCTCTTTCCAAGGTCCAGACTGAAAAAAAGGAGCTACAGGAGAAGCTCAATGAGCTTGAGAAGGTTGTTTTTGATTACTTATTACAAATTTCCAAATTGAAGGGAGAAGTATTCCTCCTTAAAAACTTTTGTTCATTAAATAACAGACACTACGACTCCAATATCCATCTTTGACCCTTTAGAAAAAGAGCAACCAAGAGATCGACCTTACGTTCAAGCTGAAGTCCCTGCAGCAGAGTCTGGAGCAGGAGGAGGCAGAGCACAAGGCCACCAAAGCCAAGCTTGCTGATAAAAAGAAGACCGACCAATCCATAGAGGAGGCAAAGTCCGAGGCCTTAAAAGGTGAGGAAGTGGGAGGGAGGAAGAGGGAATGTTGATTGGAGAGTACTCTTAAATGTAAAAGTGATAGTTTACACCATATTTAACTCACCTAACCAAAGTAAGGCATTGCCTTAAGCAAAAGCCAGTCATGAAAGGGAAAAGGTGACTTCTGCTGCTTTTAAAAGCTGTTGAAGAAACAAATGAAGGGTCAATTGATGTTAAACATTACTGACAAATAATTCTAGTTCATTCCCAGCAGGTTGACAGAAAACTCGGAACAGACTGACGTTTAGATTTGCTGCTGACTGTCCCTCTCATGCTAGTCCATTTATTTCATGCCACAAGCAAGTTTACTGAAAGGCAGCAATGATTTTTGTCAGTACTCCAGTGTCGAGTGGAGTGTAGATTGCCCTGCTGATGTCTTTCCTTGCGATTTCCTTCGGTTCAGAGATGGAGTGCACCCTGCAGGAGGAGCGCAGCTTGAAGATGCAGGTGGAGGGAAAGCTGCTGCAGCTAAAAAAGGACTACTCCATGCTGGACTGTGATTACAAGCAGGCGCAGAACAAGCTGGATGAATTTCAGGCACAGAAGGAGAAACTTTCTGAAGAGGTTTGTCCCAAATGAAACATGAATGGCAAAGTACTAACAAAGTAGTAAACATTGTTTTGAAGAAAATGACCCTACATCAAATATTAAGAGTTTCAAAGTTTCCCATTTTAGCAATCTCTAAAACAACAACCTCACAACAGCTCTCATTTACTAATGGCATGTACGCACAAATCTGTTCATGAATCGAGCACACAAACCTTTCACAAATCGGTATTAATATTTTTAGATCTGAAGTTTTTTTTGTAGCATGAACAAAGTATTTCTGATCATGCATACAAACAAATGGCCTGGCTGTTCTAGGAGTTTTAAGCATAAGTCTTTAAAATGAATACTGCTGCTACTACTACTACTTATCATTGTAACCCTTATTGTTATTAATATTATTATTTTTTTGTTTCTATTACTACCACACTACTTTTGGGTCATTATTTACAGTTTTCCAAGTCCATAAGCCATAAAATTCTCAAAAAATAAAATAAAATACTAAATGGAAAGGTCTCTGGTATTGCTTATCTTATTTTAAATGATCTTATCTTGTCATTGTAAATGACTTCCATCATTTCTGGATATCATCACTTACACTGTCATTTCCTGGCACTAACCCACAGATGCTATTTATTTATTTCTTCTTCTTATTATTATTATTATTTAATATTTGAGGATTTTAACATTTTTTTCTCACTTGTGCCACAGTGAGCATCTCAAAACCTTTTACTAAACCTGAAGTTTTCTTTTTTTCCCCACTTTTCATAAATCCAACAGTACGTTTTTCATACACACTTGTTAAAATTAAAGTAAATTAGGGTGTTTACCTAATCCACTCAGCAATGGCAGCTGTGGAAAAACAAAGCAAACCTGAACAGAATGGATAAAACTCAACAAAGTAGCAAATGAAGGTGTGCCATGGAAAGAAATTGTGCCTTGCAATGCAGGATTCAGTCGGTATTATCATCGTTATAGTATGTGTACTATGTATATAATAGTCATCCCACTGCTTGACGTAAACTTTCAAGACTATTGAAATTTCACATTGTGCTTTTACTCACTGAAGAAAAATTCATTTGGGGGTAAAATCATATTCTGCACCTGGCCATGGCTTTGACTGAACAAAAAAAACATTATTACAGACTTAATATCTACGTTCTGTGGTGATGAACGAGGAAAGCTAGGTGGGTGAGCAACGGCCTCTTGTAATGAGCATGTGATTTTATTTTCAAGCATTTTGTACAAAGTGGTGCTCAGTTGTTCTGAAGTTATACCCTCTGTGTCTAACCAACTACTAGTAGGATTAACCACAGCTTCGCATCCCTGCATGTATCTTTGCAGGTGTTGCACCTGACCTCACGTCTGGAGGAGGAGATGCACAAGCGGAGTATGAGCCAGAGTGAACTGAAGATGCAGAACCAGCAGGTGTCTGTGCTCCAGTCCTCTGAGAAACAGCTCAAACAGGAACTCAACCAACTGTTAGACATGAAGCAGATGCTGGAGAAACAGAACCAAGAACTACGCAGGTCAGACACATGTCCACATACTGCATACTTGTTTATTCTAATTTCACTATATACTACAGCTGCCCTTAGGAAGTACTTAATAGCACATACAGTCTTCATACTACTTTTGACCCCTCTATATTGCAGAAGATTGTGCATCAAAATGCCCTGAAAAGCACGATGGCTCGCTTTATGCAGAATGCAACCACATGCAACTGCACAACTCGGTACTTTTAAAATACAGTGTACTAGAACATACTAAATCTTTTTCTGGCTAACTAAGTAGGTAGTATGAGTATTGGACTGCACCCATGATATCTAATGAGGATAATATGCATATGCAAATATAGCAAGAGTATTAGTGACTTTAATGTTGTTGGCAAGTCTCATTCATTTCCTCTGATTTAAAGACATTGCTTTGGCTCTGGTGTTCAGTTGGCCTGCAGCAATGACTGACAGATTTCTGGTCCTGTTTCAGGGAAAAGCAGGAGGCTGATGGCCAGCTGAAGGAACTGAAGGACCAACTGGAGGCACAGCACTGTTTCACAGTAACTCTTTCTTTTCTTTTCCTTTTTGTGCATGCTATCTGCAAACAGCAGTGACAACCAAACCACTTCAATTGTACATTTAAGTGAATTGGCTTTCCCTAGCTCCTCACACGTTTACTCTGTAAGTGTAATCTAAAAACTGATTGGGTCTACATGTTTTCTTTATCAAAGACCCTTTACAAGACGCAGATCCGTGAGCTGACGGATGAGCGTGATGAGAAGAATAAGCTGTACGAAGAGGTGCAGCAGCAACTGGCAGAATACCAGGAAGAGAGGTAACTGTGGCTGCTGTGCTTTGATCAGCCGACTCTGCATTCAGTATAAAAACACTGTAAACACTTAATCACCGGCTTAGTATGGAAATTGACATAAGCAGCAAAAAACGAATCATTCAAACTTGCAGTTTTTAAAGTGGCAGTGGCAGTTAAATATGTGTATCTCAACTCTACAAAATTCATTTTATCTGTACTTGAAGAATATAACAGTCTTCTCAGATTAGTGTCATTTCCCTTGTTCAAATTAATCTCAGCCAAACAGAAGGACATGACCTTTCACAGACTGAATGAAGCTGAACCAGATTAGCAGCTGTCCCAGATGCACTCGAGCCAAACATTATTGTGGACAAATAATGCTTTCAAATAATTCAGCAAAGACAAATAGTCCCAGAAATATCAGTGCATGGTAGCACTACAGGCTGTTGATTTTTAGGTAATAACAGAAGGGATCTTCCTGTCTTTCTAGGATTTATACAGCTCTGGTAATTAATAAGATAATGGTAATTCATGCTCTCTTTCCCTCTGCAGGAAGTCACTGACAACCCGGCTGGAAGAAAGCTTGACCAAAGCAGACACTGAGAAGTTGGCTCGTTCTGTCGTTGAGGAGCAGTTCTCCAATCTGGAGAAAGAAAAGATCATGAAGGAGCTAGAGATCAGCGACATGATGATGAGGCACAAGCAGGAGCTCAGCGATAAGGAGGCCACCATCAGCTCGGTAAGATTGGCTCAAGTTTTGTTTGTTCGAGCCAAAAAATGTTTGTTAGCTGTTTGGATGAAGTCCCTGCCTGCTGTTGCTACATTTTTTTGTAACTTATGACCTTTTCAGAAAGTCTTGACACTTCTGTATACCACTGGTTGTAGCTAGAAACTCTGCAAGGTATCTTTAATGCCCTGGGAAATATTTAGTTATGTCAGTAGCAATTTACCCTCAAGACCATCATTTGTGCAGCCACTGTAACAAAACATCATAAACTATTAAGAACAATAAGAGTCACTAATGTTTGGCTTGGCTTTGTTCCCTTTTATTCATTCTGGAAAGCTCAAAGTACAGTTTGTTTTGAAATGAGTTATAATATTCTTGTCACCTGACTGCTATGCAGAGTATCCACTGATAACATCGCCTAACCTCTGCTCTATCCACCTTCACAGCTGGAAGAGTCCAATCGTACTCTGACGGTGGACGTAGCCAACCTGGCCAGTGAGAAGGAAGAACTCAACAACCAGCTGAAAGAAATGCAACAAAGTGAGCGTCACTCTTCTGTAATGAGCAACCGATAAAACTAATTTCTATCAAGAAGTCATTTCCTCCAAGTTATAGAATGTGTGTTAAAAGTTGGCATTATTTATGCAGATAAAGATGTAAAATTATCAGAAAAGTAGCCACTGTTGTGTTTATCGAAAAACAGAGTATTTGTCCTGTAAATTGTTAACCAAATTTCTGAAACATTGTGTTAAGAAATGTGTATGAGTTTTGATTTGCTATTTTTATAGAACTCCAGAAAGCAAAAGATGAAGAAAACTGTCTCAAAGAGTCCTTTGAAAAGCTGCTGCAGAACGAAAGAACGCTAAAAATTCAGGTGTGTGTCTGGGTGCCTACACAGGTCTGGAAAGTCTGCTACACTTTATTTTTTACGTGCTACTCTTGTGTCACATCAGTTGTTAAGAGTAATTTTCTACTACAGGGTTGTGTTGAACTCTGGGTAAAAGTCACTGAAACATATAACATATTGCTGCAGGCTTTCCTGTTGAATTTACCAGGCTTGTATTTATCATAAATAGATCTCTGTAAAAGTATATATTACATGATTTTTTTTTTCTCTCAGGCTGTGAACAAACTGGCTGAGGTGATGAACAGGAGGGAGAAGGTGCGGGGAGGCCACCAAGGCACTGACACCGAGGTGCACAAGAAGGAGAAGGAGAACAGGAAACTGCAGCTGGAGCTGAAAGCAGAGAAGGAGAAATTCAGCACTGCCATCGTAAAATACCAGAACCAGCTGGCTGAAATGGAGGCGGTCAGTACGCCCACACTCCCAGAAAATAAACGCACGGCGTATAAGCAGATACATTTGCCAGAAAGAATCAGTAAGATACTGAGAGAGGCTGAATTTTGATTACCAATTAAAATTCTTACTGTAGAGAAGGAGACGGACAGACAGAGATACTGGGGAAAAAAAGACTTGGGATCATTGTATTTGCTAGAATTTCTCAATATTTCTCAAGCTGTAGTGTCAGCTAGAGATTTGGAGTGCTTTTTACAGGACCTGAGCTGAGAGTGCATAGAAGATGGATGAAGCTTTATTACTATCTATTGGTTTGATTACTTTTGTTTAAAAGCCTCATTTTTACTATTATTTCCCTCAGCATCTTGGTTTTTTGAAGCCAGAAATGGCCATATTTGAATGAAAAGTGTTTGAGGGTTGGTCAGGATGGCCAATTCATAGTGGTAAATTCCCAAATAATACTCAGTGGATCACAGACTTCTTGGACAGTTTTGTTTTTGTTTTTTTTGTTCAGTTAACCACACACACGGAGACCAAAATATTTGGCTGATTAATTGCATTTAAAATGCTTCCAAGGCTACCGACAGCCCAAACACAGACAAGAGCTCCATTTAGTGACTTTGTGAGCAGTACTGTCAATCAGTGTTGATGGGTATTGTCGGCGGCAGCATGGACACCCAACTTTGTGAATACAGTAAGTCAAGAACGAGGTGATGTAGGACTTTCAAATTGATATCATAAGTGCATCCACTAGGAGGCTGAGTAGTAGCACTGGTGGCCATTAGTGTATATATTTTAAAACTGTGGAAGTTTAACTACTAATCTCTAATCATCTTTATTTCTGCTGGAAAGTTGGGCACTTTCATTCTGCAGATGGACTCTTTTCAAGTCAGCTTCAGGTGGCCATTCAAGGAAGTGCAGCTTGATATGTTGTTTTTTGTTTTTTTTTTAACTTCATGTAAAGATGCTATGAAATTGTATAGGGGAAAACATTTCTCCATGTAGATCAAACTGAAAAAATATGCACTTTATATTCTTGGAAGAAAATATCCATAGTTTCTGTGTTTCTAATTATCTCCCTGATATTCTGCATTAGATTGATAATGCAGCAAGTGAGAAAGTGAGTTCATCTAACAAGCTGTTTGTTTATTTAGCTGATGGCAGAAGAGAACCAGATGCGTCTAGATCTTCAGATGACGCTGGACAGTAAAGAGAGCGACATTGAGCAGCTGCGATCCCAGCTCACATCCCTCAGCATTCACTCTCTGGACTCCACCAGCATCAGCAGTGGCAACGACTTAGACTTAGAAGGATACCCAGGTAGACCCTTCATCCTGCTGCCATCATCACAAAGATTTGCTTTAACATTTATATTCAATGCCCGAAAGCACTTCTTTATACCTTTCTTCCAGTCCTTTCTTTTTCCTCATTATGCCTCTTCCTTTTCATCCCATTCATTTCACCTTAACTTCTCTCTTCATGGTCCGGTGCAGTGCGCATTACTCACTCTCACACCTCAGAATCAATGTCCTTCACCTACCAGCGCACACACAAATCCGTCTGCATCGACACTCGGCCAAACCTTCGCTCGGCTCACGCTCTCTTTGGCTCTGACTCTGAGGACGAAGAAGAGCATGATGGGCGTCAGGAGCGGGGCCAAACTCCCCTGGCCCTTACCTATGAACCGTCCTCTGAGCCTGAAACCGAACCTGAACCTAGAGGTGACCCTGCATGGCAGTTCAAAGCCAGGATGTGGATTGAAACTAAAGCAAAGCAATTTTTTTTGAAAGAGCTTTTTACAATATTTATCCATAAAATTTCGGATGGGGGGTTCATTTTCTTCCCTAATTTTAGTGAGTTTGGAATGAAATAACTCCAAACCCTTGCCTGACACCGTGAACCTGTAGCTAATCCCTGTACAGTTTGGCTTTCTCTCTAATCCTTGCAATGCAAACACGCACAGCTTGATGCAGCACGGCTTTGCTGAAATTTATTCCACTACAAAAGATTTGGAGAGTGAAGTTGTGTGTAGATTTCTACTAATAATTAAGTTACTTTCTTTCTTTTTATATCTCTACTATGTACATGTTATGTTTTGGAATTGCAGTTCCTTAGAAATCTTGTAGTTCTCGCGTAATAGTCTGTTGCTGTTTCTCAAAACGGAGAACAGGACATCCTGTGCCTTGCCCTTTTGTATTAGTGAGGAATAATTTCCTTACTGAATGCTATCTTCTTAAAGAAAGTGCCACCAAAGCATGAGACTGTCAATATTTGCTTTTAAGTGATTCACACAATTTAAGGTTTTTGTCTTTTGTATGTTAACACCTTCCTGTTTTCCCTCCACTCATTAGACTCCAGGCTGGAGGGCTGGATCTCACTTCCTTCCAAGAACACCAAGCGATTTGGTTGGGACAAAAAAGTAATGAATCCACCAATATTTCTTGCATTTAAAAAAAAAAAAAAAAAAAAAAAAAGCTTGGAGTCATTTTCCACGGATCGAACATTGTTTTCCATTTCCTTTACAGTATGTGGTCGTGAGCAGTAAGAAGATCCTGTTCTATAACAGCGAGGTGGATCGAGAGCAAGCTAACCCTTTCATGACCCTGGACCTTGAGTGAGTCATTAAAAGCACCTTTTAAACATGGAACACATTAGTAAATACAGTGGTCCCTCGTTTATCGCGGCAGTAACGTTCTAAAAATAACCCGCGATAGGTGAAATTATTATAGATGTTTTAAGGCTGTACAATCCCCTCACTACATGCTTTATACACTTTTCTCAGACAGGCATGAACATTTTCACACTTTTCTCTCTCGTTTAAACACTCTCAAAGTTCAAACCTTCGTAGAAAAATAAGTCCAGTATTATAGAATGAAACCAAAGGAACCCACCTTTGACGGTGCAAAACGTTTCGTCAACATTGTTGTGTTTTTGTTGGGGAGAAAACGTACAAACATACAGTACAGCACTTCAGAGTCACACGATGAACGCATTCCGTACTGTACAGGAGACATGGCATGAGATTGATTGACAATGGTCTACAACCAATCAGGACGCAGAACACAATGCACACAAAAAAAAGCATGCAAAATTGCACGAAAAAATCCGCGAAGCAGCGAGGCCGCGAAAGGTGAACCACGATATAGCGAGGGACCACTGTAATAACTTTACTAAATAAGCAGAACGTCATGTGCCTGTTGAAGCAAATTAAAATTTTGACAGGTTGGCACCAGATTAAAACCTGGGGAATTAACAAATGTATTATAATTGAGTGAGTGTTAAGACAAAGATTCACATCCACAATCCATCAGCAGCCTGGTATCCCACACTTTGTGCCTTGTCTTGCATATTGAGACACTGATTGACTCTAGTTTTAAAAAGGAGGTCTAGATCATCATAACTGTAACCTTTGTCAAATCCCACACTTTGGGAGAGCAGCACCAATCATTGTTAGCCAATGGTGCTTTGCAATATCATACTAAAGTAAATATCTGAATCCCAAATAACTGAGATCATCTAAAATATAACACTGAATTTGACTCAGAACATGTTTTTTTTCTTTTGTTTGTCCAAATTTAAAAAAAAAAATAATTTTACATTTTAAGTCACCATCTTTTCCATCAAATGCTCCACAGAGAGCATGGTGACTCATCGCAAAGTCAAAGCTGTGCAGATTTTTGGTGGAAAATAACAGAAATTACCATAGAAAAAATCAGCTCAAATAAAGACCACAAAACTACTCAGAGCTACACAGAGCAGGTGGAAGACCAGTCATTTTTCACTCCTGAAACTCAAAGGTTTGTGCTTTCAGAGTGTTAAATGCCACAGTTACAACGCATCTCTCAATACTGTCCCACTTTATGCCACTTTACCTTAAAGAGATTTGGTTACCCCGATCCAGTAGCTGTCTGGAAGTTAAGGTAAAACTAAAAATGATGAATGTTGCTGGGTGTTGGATTCATCCTCTGGGAATAATCAATCTTTGCAATGGCAAACAGCAACATGGGAATAAGCTAAAGCCAGTGTAAACAATGGGATTTGATAATAATGCAAGACAATTAAAAAACAACCAAAACTGATCTGTTGTTGCATTTCAAGTCTTCTTCTTTTTTTTCTTTTTTTTTAAATAAATCTGAATCACTCTATATAAAGTAGGTTTATCATACTGGGTGGGCATTAGACTTCATTTCTGCATCTCTCTCACTCTTTCAGTAAGCTGTTTCATGTCCGACCTGTAACTCAGACTGATGTGTACCGTGCAGATGTCAGAGAAATTCCAAGGATTTTCCAGGTAATGAGTTGAGACCGTCCCGGTTTCCTTCTCTTTATTTTCTTGCTTTCTTGCATTTGCTGCCTTCTGTTTCTCCAGATCCTATATGACAATGAAGGTGAGAGCAAGCGTGAGCAGGATGCTGGAGCTGAACCCACAAACTCTGGTGATCGCGCCTCATACATCAGCCACAAGGGCCACGAGTTCATCGTCACCCTCTACCATTTCCCATCCAACTGTGAGGTCTGCAGCCGGCCTTTGTGGAACGTCTTCAAGCCTCCACCAGCGCTTGAGTGTCGTCGCTGCCACACCAAGTTCCATAAAGACCACCTGGATAAAAAAGAAGTTATTGTACCCTGCAAAGGTCAGCATGCTCACTCAGGATTTAACAGAAAACTTGATTTTTACGGTTGCACTAAAATTACCCAAGAATCTGTACATAGTACATGCATTTGGGTTCAAACATCTGTTTAACAAACAGCCCCAAAATATTAAAATTAATTGCTGTCAAAATTCAAAATAAAGAAAACACACAAAAACACAAGATTAGAATGGCACCATCATGTAATAGATTTATGTATACATCATAGACTTGATATTGGGGTGAGGGAGTTGGGTGGGTCCAAAGCTGTTCTTTCTTGTTCTCGTACACATCAGGATATAATCCACCTCACACAGGCTGCCTGGGTGGAGTGCGCAACAGGCAGAAGACACTAGAGCGCAATCAGATATCACACAAAACTTAAATGGTTAAAGACCATTTAATGTCCCATCTACTGCATCCAATATTCACATTCTCGCATGTCTGCGTGTCTAAAAAAGATCAACGCTAAAGTGGATGTATGAAAAGCTGCAAAATCTAATCTTGGGAATATCTCTCTCTTAATCTTTTTTTTTTATGATCTTATTAACAGTGAACTATGACATCTCCACGGCCAAAGAACTGCTCCTCCTGACCAGCTCTCAGACGGAGCAGAAGCACTGGGTCAGTCACCTCCTTAAGCGCATCCCGAAACACCCGACACTGAGTCCTCCCCCTGTGGCACGCAATTCCCCTGAAAAAGCACCCCATTCCTCTCCGCAAGTATCCCCACGACCTTCGCCCAAGACCTCTCCTCGCATGTCCCATCGAGGCGCTGTAAAGATCCAATCCACCCGGCAGCAACCGTCATCGGGGAAGCCAAGGTGAGAAACCCACAAAAACAAGTTTGGAAATTTTACTTTATTCTTAACTATAAGCTTTAATTTTACATAC
Source organism: Pelmatolapia mariae (assembly GCF_036321145.2). Taxonomy (NCBI): domain Eukaryota; kingdom Metazoa; phylum Chordata; class Actinopteri; order Cichliformes; family Cichlidae; genus Pelmatolapia; species Pelmatolapia mariae. The sequence goes on from NC_086240.1 coordinate 15,292,196, forward strand.
TGTCTGGGGGTATCCCCTTCACAGTCATCTAGGAAATATGTTTTTCAGTTTTTATTATTATAATAATAAAACTGAGCATGTTTAAGAAACTTCACCAACATTGACGTTTTAAAGAAACTAACAACAGAAGTATAAAAATGCAATTTGTTCAAATATTTATGCAATAAAAATAATATGAGCGTTTGTAATTTAAATGAAATAAATATGCAGCAAATGCTGCTTGTTATTTTACTTAACTAATCTAGTGCTCATCAGGAGATCTTTTGTGTTTTGATTTGTGCTTTCTTGGCCTTATTCTCTTCTCACTTTCAATTGTCTGAACCTTTTCTGAGCTTTCGTTAGCATGAAAAACATGAAAACTGTTTGATTATGATGAAAAATGCAGGTAAAGGTCTTAAACGCTGTTTCTTAACTACATTGTCTAGCTTCTGCATAGTTAAAAAAAAAACCAAAGCTCTGGCTGATGTACAATATTTTGCTTTAAACTGACTTCTGAACCTTCTCATCTGCATTAATGATGCAGCATTAATGCTCGCACACAGCACCTCACCGAGCATCAATGGTGACTTAACTGAGTAGAAAATGGCATCAAACCTTTTGTGGGACTAATTAACTGTATCTGTCTTGTTTTATGAGAACATTAATGCAGTTAGTAGTTTCAACTTTCAGCCACACCCTAACTTGCTTTTGTCCTTCAGCACTGGCCCCATGCTCCGTATCATCCTCCACTGACCCCCGATCTCTTCACCTCTGACCCCACCATTTCTAACGTCTCTCATGCTGGGAGACTGTAAGTAGCATAGCTTGGTGACCCTCTCCACCTGCATCGCTGCCGTGCCTATTAACCCACTCATCATAGAAAGCAGCGTAAAGTACCTGGTGAACTCCTAAGCATCCCACTGGTGCCCCCTGGTGCACCCTTCTGACAGTGGCATGTGTTGTCTAGCAGATTAACGCATCACTAAAGGCTGTCTGTTAAGGTACTCAGCCATCCAGGTCATCATAGTCTAAGGAGCTTGGAAAGAAAAGCGTTTGGACTTCTTTAAGTTTCTTGAAGACGTTTCGCCTCTCCCAATAGGACTCTCCCTATTGGGAGTGTCCCTAAGGAAGGCCCTGATAGACACTTCCAATAGGGCTTAAAAATCTGGGCCTCTCCACCAATTGCTCTTAGAACTGAAGAAGCTTCTCGGATGAGAGGCGAAATGTCTTCAAGAAACTAAAGGAGTCCGGACACTTTTCTTTCCAAGCTCCATAGATCTCTAAAGGCTTTTTGACCACTAAAGGCTCCTTGAACGCCTCATACTTGATGTTTCAGACTGTTTGAGTTTGACCTCAAAGACTGGAGTTGGGCATTGGATGATGACGATAATCATGATGATGATGATGATGATATGTTCTTCTGAAGAAAGTTAAAGAGGAGGGAGAGGGTAACTGGACCTCTGCATGAGATGTGTGGCTTTAACGTATTGAGGCATGCTTTTGTGTGCTTTCCAAGTTTACAGCTAAATGCAAGTCACCTTGCTGTTTAATCCTGAAGTTACAAAATGTTTAAGATAATATCACCAAAAAGTAGAAATATTAGGGAAAATTGTGGTTCAACATATTTGGAAGGAGTAAATCCATGAAATAATATAAAGTTTTTCTTTTAAGTCTTGCTTTTAAGATGACAAAAAGTGGCTAGTTAGCTTAGCTTAGCTTAGCATGAACCTCAGATTATTTCTTTCGAGTGTCAGTTAATGTGCAAATCAGCAATTCTCATAATTTGTGGGATCAATATTTATTAGTAGGTTATATTCAAGTGAGATGGGTGCTAGTTGTTTGTCCCTGTTTCTTTCCTTTATACTAATTGCTATAGTTAGCCTAACCCTTTTCACAGCAGCCATTTTGACATGAAATAGCAAGTAAACACAACTGTTGCTAATCACACTAATTGAGGCTCTTTAGCTTAAAAAGAATAGAAGTAAAGTCAGTAGCAACACGTGTTTTCCTGCTGTTATATGTCTACGAACGAGCGTCTTCCCTGTAATACTAAACGATTTCTTCTACTTCAATTTTTCTTTGGGCAAACATGCACACTAATAAATATAACTGTATCTGCCTGCTTTTTTCCCTGCATCTACACTTTCATTGTGTGGTTACTGGGTAGCTTCCTTGTTTATTAGTCAATGTGTGGATTTTGTGTGGGCGTGCCTTTGAAGTCCTGCCATACTGTTGGTAGCATACCAGGTTTTTCTCATCTTCTTTTTTGTATTTTCCTCTATCTTCACAGTTAACCCTGGCTAATATTTTCATCCGTGTGGAGTAATGGTGGTCTGGAAGCGGTGCCTACATGTGTTATGTTTTTTCAGAGAAGACTATCAAAAAAAGCAAAAAAACCCTAAAGCCCTAAAAAAACACTAATATGGACAGAAAACTGGCTGACGTCATGAGAAAAAGGATTTATGTTTTTTTGTCATTTTAACAAAAGGAGAATCAGGACAGTCTTCCCATTACAGTGATTCATCCAGTGAAAAAGATTCAACAATCTTCACGATTAAACTGCCCTATTTTCTTTTTTCTTTTTAATCATCATAATTATGACAAGACTTTTTCTCTTTGCGTTTGTAAAAAGATTACGCATGTGTTTGAACATTTGTATATACGATAAATATCTATATCTGTGTATCGTAGCACATAACGTGAAGCTAATAGTATATATGATTGTTATGTTTCTATGACCACATCACACACTATATATGGTTGTCCTGTAAATGTATTAAAACGGTTTCATGGCTTCTTTTTGAGTGGAAAATGAGCCTTTATAAGTACATCTGTTATAACATACGAGAGAACAATGTGAACTCAACTGAAACAATGTTGTTTTTTTTCTTGCGCTTCATGACAATTATTGATTGTTCATATATGTTTAAATCCCATGTGTAGAATTTTTGGGGTGATACATTAAAAAAAAGTAAAAAATCAAGACTTAAGCATTTCAATTAGTTCCTCTGGTGATCGTATTTGTGTGTTGTGCATGCCTGGGCTCTCAAACCATACCTAACATGTGACTGTTTTTGAGTTGTTAGTGTTAATATTAATGAAAAAGTAGTTTATTCTGTATTATATTGGTAAACAACAAAACAGTACCAAATAATTATGTTATACTACAGCTAGTGTGTGGTGGTGAGCAGTAAAAAGCTCCTGTTCTATAACACTGAGCTGGATCGAGAGAAAGCAAACCTTTTCATGACCCCGGACAATGAGTGAGTCATTAAAAGCAGCGTTCAAAAATGTTATGTTCATTGACTAAATGAGAAGTACTTTGTGTACCTCATGATGCAAAATACTGAACAAATGAAAATCCTAGCAAGGCTCAAAAGGAAAAGCTTTGGAATCTGCAAATGGGTTTTAATTTCCATAGGTTTTATACAAAAACATTCACAATCCATCCAGTACAGTTTTACCAAATGCAACTTTGTCTAAAATGTAGAGCATTATCCCAAATTTTAATTGGTTCTAGTTTTCAAACCTCAACATTGCAGGAAAGACCCTTTTTTGTTTTTTTTAAGGGTCTGCTTCTATCAACCAAAGCAGGTGAACCTGTCATCATCTTTTCCATCTTATGTTATACTCAACATGGAGCATGAAGAGTTATAGCAAAGTCAAAGCTGTGCAGGTTTTGGTGTAATATAATAGAAACTGCTGTAGAGAAAATAAAATCTGCTGCAATAAAGACCATGAAACTGCTTATAACTGCACAAAGTCGGTGGAAGATGAGTAATTTTTCACTTTCCCACAGGATAGAATATGATGTGCCCATCTGTGTATGCACATTTTCCTCCTGTAACCCAAGAGTTACGCAACAGTTACTCGAACAGAAATATGATATGAACGCATGAATGTACATTGCTCTTATATTTGTTGTAAAAGGAATCTGGGAAAATGACATCCATATAAAATGTTTTGTCCTTTAATTGATTCAGAATTTTAACATTTCTCTCACATTTGCTTCTGATTACCCTCATCTAGGAACTGTTTGGAAGTTTGTTTGGAAATTTATGGTTTTAGTTAATCATGTTGGTTGTTGGGTTTCAATTCATAAATCTAATGAATCAAATAAATCTAAACAGAAAGACGACAGCAAAAATTGATGATTCAGTTAGTAATGAAATAAATAATCTCAACTGACTTGATTTGCCAATTAATGGCATTTTCTTTACAATATTTTTAAATCATTCTATACCTAAAGTAAAAGTCTTACTAGGTTAGCCCTAGACTTAACTTCTCCATCTCTCTCCCTGTTTCAGTAAGCTGGTTCGTGTCAGATCTATAAGTCAAAGTGATGTGTACCGTGCAGATGTCAGAGAAATTCCAAAGATAAAGGTAATGAGTTGGGACCATCAATGCTTTCCTTTCTTTCATAGACTTTCAAGACTCATCAGGTATCCTATCTTCAGTTTACCCAGCTGCTTCAAGTAAATCGAAATGTTGCATTTGCTTTCTTGTCTCCCCTGATCCAGTATAACAGTGAAGACGACATCAGGCGTGAACAGGATACTCCATTGGAACCCGTGCCGCATGGTGATCGCGGCTCCTACATCAACCACAGGGGCCACGAGTTTATCCTCGCGCTCTATCATTTTCGGTCCAGCTGTGAGGTCTGCAGCCGGCCTTTGTGGGACTTCTTTAAGCCTCCGCCAGCGCTCGAATGCCGCCGCTGCCACGCCAAGTTCCACAAGGACCACCTGGATAAAAAAGAGAACGTTATTGTACCCTGCAAAGGTCAGCATGCTCACTCAGGACTTCAGGGAGAGCTTAACTTAAACAAATAAAGATTCCTCTGGGATTTTTGAGTGATTTTATGTACAACCTGAATTCCAAAAAAGTTGGGATGCTGAGTAAAATGTCAATAAAGACAGGATGCAATGATTTGCAAATCTCATGAGCCCATTTTTTTTTTTTTTTTTTTTTTACAATATAACAGAGAAAGTATATCAGATGTTTAAAGTTCATTTGATGGCAGAAATGGGTATAAAAAAATCTTTGGATTGGAACATCTTCACAACTGTGTACCATCTCTTCTTTTAACAATAGTCTATAAATGTGGGAACTGAGATGCTGGACTTCTGGGAGAGGAATGTTGTCCCATTCTTGTCTCATTTAAAATTCTAGCTGCTCAACAGTCCTGTGTCTTCTTTTTTATATTTTATGTCTCATGATGTGCCAAATTTCCATTTGTTGGCTTGAACTGTAGTGTCTCGCTGAAATATGTGAGGCCTTTCCTGAAAAAGACGCTTTCTGGATGGGTATATATGCCTTTCGAGATCATGGCTGCACAATATTGATTTTTAGCTTTGTCCCTTGCGCACAGAGATTTCTCTGGATTTTCAGAATCCTTTGATGATATTATGTAATACAGAAGATGACATATTCAAAGTCTTACGCCATTGTCCTGAAATTATTCCATAATTTGTGAGTGGATTATTTTGCATCTCTGCCCATCTTTACTTCTGAGAAATGCTTGTCTAAGGTGCTCATTTTATGTTAATTGTTGCCAGTTAATCTAATTAGTTGTAAAATGTTCCTTTCTTTTACTTTTCCAGCCCTTTATTGCAATGTTACATCAAAGTGAGCTAATATTTGATATCTTTTCTCTGTCCTGTTGGGAATAAAATAGGACTTTATGAGATTTGCAGATCCTTGCATTCTGTTTTTATTTACATCATACAGAATCCCCACTTTTGAGGAATTGGGTTTGTCTTCACACATTTAGCTAGCATGTGTGAGCATCCTTGGATTTCTCATTTCCTTTCTTGTGTTTTTCTCTTCACAGTGAACCCTGGATAATATTTCCATTCACGTGCAGTAATGGAAGCAGCGTCTACGTGTGTTGTTGACATGTGACAAAATCCAAATACTAATGTGGACAAAAACCTGCACAGAAAACTGGTGTCATGACAACTGGGATTTCATTCAAGGCATGCTGTATCCTTCGTGATGAAATCTCATTTGTTTCCTGATCATTGGCATAGGCGTGTGTGTGTAAACATTTGTATACACATTAAAAGATCTTTTTTTATATCATACCACGTAAAGTGTTGCTGTATATGATTGTATATTAGCATTTATTTTTATGATTATAAATCAGCACCGCATCGCACAGTATATATGGTTGTCCTGCAGATTTATAAATACAGTTTTAGGGTTTATTTTTAAGTGGAAGGCTTTATGTTTTCATGAGCATTTATAATTACAATTGTTATAACACATGCCAGAATAATCAATCAATAACGCAACAGAAACAATGTTTTTATTCCCATTTGTGATAATTATTGATTTTTCATATACAGTATGTTTAAAATCTCAAGGTGATGCATTTAAAAAAAAAAACTTTAATAACAATAACATAACATATTAACAGCATTTCAATGAGTAACTCTGTTGATTTATGTTGTTCACTGATGTCCGTTATTAAAAACTATTCAGAAAGTGCATCAGAAACAGTAGTGATGTACAGCTGCTATCTTGACCAGGTCTTTAAAAGTAAATCAATCAATTTCAAAGAAAAATGATTAAAAACAATAAGGTTTAGTATTTGATTTTTAAACCTTCATCTCACATTTGACTGTATACGAAATGATAGTGTGTAATTGGGAAAACACATTTTTTGCTTTTTTTACTAAACTGCCAAACAGCACTAAAGAAAACAGTTGTTATAGTTGCACTGAAGCCATCTCTCCGTCAGTGGTATCACATCTGACTACAGCATATTTTAAGAGACCATTTGAACTATACCAGAATAGGTCCGTCTTTATCTCACAAGTGCATGTGGAGTGAGTGGGCTCCACTGAAATAAATCTTTCAGAACAGCCTAAAGCCAACTGGCACTCATCATACATAATGTAATAGTTCATCGTGTTGCCCAGATGCTAAAATCATATTTCATACTTGCCGGTCTAATCCATTCTATCAGCTGTGTGACTGTTCCGGTTAAATTGCAAATGAATGAACCCTGCTGTACAGGCCACTGAGGTCTCAGGTGGCATGTAGCCTCCTGGTGTTTTTCTTCTCTTTCTCATCAGTGCGCAGTTAGTCTTTTAATTTTATTTCCAGTCTTTAATTTGCAATTCAAAAAATGAATTATTTTTGCCTAAAGCATTATGTAAAGTACTTGAGTTATTTATCCTACTTCACATTTCTCCTCCACTTTTTCAGATAGAATTTCTTTTTTGTATTTTTTTTTATGTTTTAACAGTTTTTTTTAGTGACTCTAATTACCTCGTGAATTAAGGTTTTGTTTTTTTGTTTTTTTTAATTGATTCATTTCCTTTTGTAATTTTTGTGTGTTTTTGAACAATGGGTGGAAGAACATACAGTGGGGCAAAAAAGTATTTAGTCAGCCACCGATTGTGCAAGTGCCCCCACCTAAAATGATGACAGAGGCCAGTAATTTGCACCAGAGGTACACGTCAACTGTGAGAGACAGAATGTGAAAAAAAAATCCATGAATACACATGGTAGGATTTGTAAAGAATTTATTCGTAAATCAGGGTGGCAAATAAGTATTTGGTCACCTCAAACATGGACAATCCCTGGCTCCCACAGACCTGTAACGTCGTCTGTAAGACGCTTTTCTGTCCCCCACTCGTTACCTGTATGAATGGCACCTGTTCGAACTCATCATCTGTATAAAAGACACCTGTCCACAGCCTCAAACAGTCAGACTCCAAACTCCGCCATGGCCAAGACCAAAGAGCTCTCGAAGGACACCAGGAAAAGTATTGTAGACCTGCACCAGGCTGGGAAGAGTGAATCTACAATAGGCAAGCAGCTTGGTGTGAAAAAATCAACTGTGGGAGCAATCATCAGAAAATGGAAGACATACAAGACCACTGATAATCTCCCACGATCTGGGGCTCCACGCAAGATCTCATCCCGTGGGGTCAAAATGATCATGAGAACGGTGAGCAAAGATCCCAGAACCACACGGGGGGACCTGGTGAATGACCTGCAGAGAGCTGGGACCAAAGTAACAAAGGTCACCATCAGTAACACACTAAAACGGCAGGGAATCAGATCCCGCAGTGCCAGACGTGTTCCGCTGCTGAAGCCAGTGCATGTCCAGGCTCGTCTGAAGTTTGCCAGAGAGCACATGGATGATACAGCAGAAGATTGGGAGAATGTCATGTGGTCAGATGAAACCAAAGTAGAACTTTTTGGTATAAACTCAACTCGTCGTGTTTGGAGGACGAAGAATACTGAGTTGCATCCCAAGAACACCATACCTACTGTGAAGCATGGGGGTGGAAACATCATGCTATGGGGCTGTTTTTCTGCCAAGGGGACAGGACGACTGATCCGTGTTAAGGACAGAATGAATGGGGCCATGTATCGTGAGATTTTGAGCCAAAACCTCCTTCCATCAGTGAGAACTTTGGAGATGAAACGCGGCTGAGTCTTCCAACATGACAATGATCCAAAACACACCGCCCGGGCAACAAAGGAGTGGCTCCGTAAGAAGCATTTGAAAGTCCTGGAGTGGCCTAGCCAGTCTCCAGACCTCAACCCCATAGAAAATCTGTGGCGGGAGTTGAAAGTCCGTGTTGCTCGGCGACAGCCCCGAAACATCACTGCTCTGGAGAAGATCTGCATGGAGGAATGGGCCAAAATACCAGCTACTGTGTGTGCAAACCTGGTAAAGACCTATAGTAGATGTTTGACCTCTGTTATTGCCAACAAAGGTTATGTTACAAAGTATTGAGCTGTATTTTTGTTATTGACCAAATACTTATTTGCCACCCTGATTTACGAATAAATTCTTTACAAATCCTACCATGTGTATTCATGGATTTTTTTTTCACATTCTGTCTCTCACAGTTGACGTGTACCTCTGGTGCAAATTACTGGCCTCTGTCATCATTTTAGGTGGGGGCACTTGCACAATCGGTGGCTGACTAAATACTTTTTTGCCCCACTGTAAGTAAGCATGCAATAGTCAATCAACTGGCTGGAGCACAACATTCCTGGCTTTGACCTGACTTTGCTTTTTAGTGCCTCTGCTCTTCCCTGTATATCTGCTTTATGAGGCTGGATTGGCAAGTGGACTTTTTTTCACACTCTAGCGTTTACATAGATTTTTACACAAAACAACATTATTTCAAAATGTGACACTCTGAATTTGGCAAGATTACAAACTCTGGTAAACTCCAACCAAGTTACGCAGTACAGCGTCTGTGAATGCACAAAACACCAAATCTTAAAGCAGGTGGGCTACAGCAGCAGCCTACATCAGGTGCCACACCTACAAACAGGAAACTGAGGTTGCAATTCACATGGGTTGACAAAAATTAAACAAAACGTTGGAAAAATGTTCCCTGGTCTGATGAGTCTTTCTTTTCTAACATTTGGACAGAAGGGTTATAATTTGGAAGAATAGATTCATCCTGCTTTGTAGCAACACTTCAGACTGGTGATGGCGGTGTAATGGTGTGGAGGATATTTCTTTAGCACCAACTGAGCTGTTAGAATGGCCAGTAGCGGCTGGGTTCAAATAGGAGACTTGAGGCAGAGATGAGGTGCAGACCAACCACAGGTTTATTCACCAACATTAAAATACCAAACCATAACATGACATAAAACAATGTAGCCCAGTGGTGGGACACGATGCCAGCAACAGCCTCTGATGTTAACTGACAGCCCTTTACAGACTGCTGCTGATTGGCCCTCAAGCCATACCATTATCTGGCGTCACATAGTAAACATCTTATCTAATAACCCTTATTAATGCCAACCAATACTATAGACATAATTACAATAATTACAATTATTAAAGCAAATGTTTTCCTGCTTGATCTACCAACTACAATCTACAATAAAACTAATATGGCAATTCAACGTCCTCTAATATCACATGGTGCCACTGGGAATTATTAAAAAGGCACTCGGGATGCCTGGGGACTCTTTTGGATTTCGGCCTTTTGGCAATATCAAGAGAAAACACTTAAGACTATCCTGTCATCACAATGTTAACTTAGGGTATGTGCTGTCTCTCCTACTAATTAGGTTACACATCAGGTAAGTGTTAAAGTAATGCTTTCCACCAACTTAACCAAACTTTCCATACTAATTGAAATTTCTTTTCCTAGGCAGACAATGACCAGTAGCAACTGGAAGACTGCCCACAGTTTAAAAAAAAACTAGAGCCAAATAACCAATAAAAACATAACAAACTTTTTGTATAAGTCCCCTTTTATAAAATAAACAGATATACAAGTGATTTTATTGTTTAGGAATGAAGAAGACCTTCATTACATAAGCATCATTTAAACTCCACAGTACTGTTGTTCGCATGTACACTTCTAACAGGTTAGTGTTGTGCCATATCAGAAGGCCCAAACTAGTTTAGTAATTAATAATTAGCATTTACTATTACTAGTGAAGCCTATGGGTGAGTTTAATAAGGAAGAGCTATAATCACACATCTGGCTTCTTCAAGGTGTTTGGTGGCTAATCTATGCTTTATATCACTTCTACTTTCCCACGCCATTAAACTCATTGCTGACCTCATTGGTTTAGTCCAATCATCTTTCTTCTTGCCTTCATCAGGACAGTCAACCTCAACTTTGCATACTTTATATCTCACTACTCCTTTGTCATTCTCCCTGCATACACTTCTGCAACCCACCTCCTCCCAATGTCCGCCTCTCCCATTTTACTCGAGCTCCATCCAAGCCTCCATCTTTATTTCCACCACCAGCGTCTCGACCCCGGGGGTTCCTGCCCTCAGTCCTATCACAGCTGGCATTCTATTCAGCTAATCGCTAAATAGCTTAATTGAATTCTGTTTATCAATTAATCATGTTCAATTCCTCCTAATGAGCTCTCCCTGTTGAAATGAGTTCAATATACTGAAATGGTTATTAGATCTCACCTCTGGGAAAAACATTAATTGCTCCACTGTTGCTCCTGGCATCTGTATGTTTCCACATTTTTAACATAATAATAAATAGCAGGCTGTTAAATGAAAAGAGGCTGAGCCATTTAAACAGTGAGGTATGCAAAATAATTTGAATTTCAATGTTAGGTGTGATGTGTCCCTTAACTGGACACACGTTACAAACTATTAGAACTGTTAGGCCTGAGTTGGCTGACTTTAAACTGTTTGCGTGACATATTTTTTCACTCCTGCTGATCAAACATTCTGTGTTGCTGATAAATATTGTTTCAAGAAAAATAAATCAACCAAATTTTGGAATGCTTATTTTTACCCTTTTCACAAGCTCCCTCTTTCCTTCCTTCCTTGCCTACCCCAGCCCCTTTCCACTGTTAAAAAAAAACGAAAGTACAAATATTTTTTGTAGTTTCATTTTTAACCCAACAGTAACCAATTAGCCAACAATGTATTTTATTTTCTGACATTAACTAATAGACTTCAACAACCTATTTCAGGATCAGGAGTTTTTAGTAGAACTATAATATTTTATTCTTGTACTTTCCCGTGAGGTATGAGCTACTCACTCTGTTGTAACTGCCTGTCCTTGACAAATGACTGTGCAGTGACTGGTCCTTGTTTACACAATAAGTAATGATTAGGTTGGGAGATTTGTCTCCACAAATGAGTAATTTGGAAGTGAGCAGTGGTGAATCTGATATAAGCAGCAGTCTGCAGATGGACACACATTCAACTGCAGTAAGTATCTTTTTTTCACTGTCATTTGCGTTTCTGATTGCCATGTGCATAAACTGATTTGAAGATTTGTTACTTGTAGTATTGTTTTGTAGTAAATGCAGATGTAATAATTTCCTTGTATTTAACTCTCTCTTCTACTCGTGTTCTTTTCTAGATATGAAGTCCTGGTGTGTTCTTGCTTTTCTGTGGTTGTCATGTTTCTGCCACAGAGCTCTTTCCTGCCCAGCTCTCTGCACCTGTTATCCCAGAAGAAATGAGGTGGTCTGTAATGAGGTTCCCCTGACAGAGTTCCCCTCTGACGGTCTCCCGGAGAACACCACCCTGCTGACTATCCAATTCACAAACATCACCTCCATATCTGAGGTCCATCTAAAGGCCATACCGAAGTTGCAAGGGCTCCATCTGTACAACAATCACCTGCACAGCCTTCCCTCTCATCTCCTCAGGGGTGTTCCTCACCTCAATACTTTGGATCTCACCGGAAACAGGTTAAGCAATCTGCCTGCAGATGTCTTCAGCCACGCCCCACTACAGAGCTTGGTGCTGAAGAATAACCTTATTAGAAAAGCTGATGCAGAGTGGCTTTCTTATAACAGTAGCCTGACCTGGTTGGATTTATCTGGAAATGAATTAACAGAGATCCCAACTAATCTGCTTCTGAAGCTGCCCCACCTGGAGAACCTTGACCTCTCAAACAACCGTCTGGATAAGATACCAGCAAATTCTCTGAGTCAACTGAGCAAACTTGAGAGGCTAAGCCTGCAGAACAACAAGCTCGACACGCTGAATGGATCAGCATTTCAGAGCCTGCATAGCCTCACACATCTCTTCCTCACTCAGAATAAACTCAACAAGCTGGCCAAAAACCTGTTCCGGGGACTCACTCAGCTCAGACACCTGAGTCTGGATGAAAACCAGCTGAGCCATATTCCTCCAGGTTTGCTGGATGAACTTCACTTGCTGGAAGAGGATGGCCTTGACTTGACAGTCAACCCTTGGCTCTGTGACGGGAAGGCGGAGTATCTATGGAGGTGGCTTCACAAGAACAAGAAGAAGGCTTTCTTGCCAGACTCCATCACATGCACTGGACCTCAGCCTCTAGCAGGTCGCTCAATAATCTCACTAACAGCAAATGAACTAAACCTTCAGTCTTAATATTACTCCTGCTGGTCATTATCTAACATGAAAAGAAATCCAGTTCGGCCTGTCGGATTTGAATCACTAAAACATGATAATTATGTGACTATAAATAAATCTGATATAAATAAGACTATTGTCTTTTTTATTTCATTAAATTTAAACTACAGTATGTTCATGTTACATTGTTTTCTTGTTTAGATTTAAATGAGAAAGTCTGCAGTATTATCATGGATTTTATGTTGGCATTTAGCTTAGCTTCACACAAAGGAAAATAATCCACCCACCAGAACATCTAGAGATCTCTAAAACCTCCTGTTTTGTTTGTTTGTTTGTTATTTTTATTCAAACAATGAATGACATTTGTAGGCAGCTTTTTGGCCCAAACCAGGCCAACCATTTCACCCGTTTTTAGCCTTTGTGCTCAACTATAGTATTATAACCTGCTATTCTCGGGAATAGTATCCCTCTATTCATTAAACTGCTAACATTAACAGGCTGAGTTCTGAATCTCAAGCACCAACATGTGGTTATGAACTTGAGGGATAAAAATTAAGCCTAATGCCTATTTTTGTTATTTGTTTTCTTTTTGCACAAGTTAATTAATAATGTATCACACATGTACCCTTGCACATTGTGTTCTTGAAAAACTGAAAAAAAAATATTGATTTATGTGTGGTAACATCAACTTACTTTTAGAAAGTACAGAAAACAGTAACCACTCACTTTGTTTGCTTGGTTTTGTTTGCCTATTGCAACATTTTGTCCTGACTCATTGCTGGAATCAAATGTCCTCAGAGTTGTGTAAAATCAAGTCAGCGATCAAAACCTGAAGGAATTTCAGCTGTGCTTTTCAGGTAACAACACATTTATAATCACATTGTCACAGTTTTATTACCTGTTGATCTTTTACACTATTGTTTTCTTCTCAGTGTATTTTTTCTTAAAGATGAACCTGTGGCTGCTTCTTACTCTCACTGCTCTGGCTGAATATGCTTACCAAACGAGAGGCACCCACTCGTGCCCAGATCTGTGCACTTGCTCCTTTCTACCTTCGAGTGCAGAGGTGGTGTGCCGCCAAAGCTCCCTCACATATTTTCCTGCAGATGGTTTATATCCCAACATCACACGATTGTCCATCCAGTCCACAAACCTCAGCTTCATTACAGCCAGACATCTGAGTTTTGTGCCTCTTTTAAACCACCTCCAGCTGTATCACACTAATCTTTCAAGCCTTCCTTCAGACCTACTGGGTGCCATTCCTCACCTGAATACGTTGGATCTCACAGGTAATCATCTGATTCATCTGCCCCCAAAAGTCTTCGTCCATTCCTTGCTCTGTAATCTGGTGCTGAAGAATAATTTAATTGAAAAAGCTCATGGAGAGTGGTTTTCTGACAACAGCAGTCTCACCTGGCTGGATTTGTCTGGGAACCGTTTAACGAGCATTTCAGCTTCTCTGCTTCAGAAGCTGCCTCATCTGGAAAATCTCGACCTAAGTCATAACCATCTGCAAGAGCTACAGCCCGACACACTGGAAAACCTACATCACCTCGAGACACTAAACCTCGCTGGGAACAAATTAATTTCCCTGAAGCCTTCAACGTTTAGTCACAACGTGAAACTCTCACAGCTGTTTCTGCAGGAGAATCAGCTCCGAGAGCTGCCAGTGACGCTCCTCCAGGGTCTGCAACACCTTGAACTTCTGCTGCTTAATCAGAATCGGCTACGGTATCTCCCCTCAGGTCTGCTGGATGACAGAAAATCCTCTTTTCAGATGACCATAACAGGGAACCCCTGGCAGTGTGATGCCAACCTGGAGTATCTGTGGAAGTGGCTCACTAACCATCCTCAAAATGTCTTCTTTCTAGATGAGGTGGTTTGCGACGGCCCTGAAGCTCTGAAACATAAACAAGTTGTTTCTTTAACTGACAGTCAGCTTGATCTTAAATAACAGAGACTCACAATTAATGATGTGACTGTGAAACAGATGTTTTGCATTATTACTGCACATATAACCAGCCTGTTTCTTGAGAGCTGTCATTTATTCCCCCCTTTGTTTAGATATTGTCCAGCCCACCGGGTGGCGTAAGATACTCAATAAATTTTCAGCCCAGAGGGCTGAATAGGCAGTATGGCTCATTTACTCAGTATATCCCAGCCAAAAACATGTTAAACCAAATGCATTCACTAATACATTCTCACTGAATTGATTTTCTTTAAGGCTTGCTTTCTGTAAGATTTATAATCGCAGATTGAGATTAAGTAACCCAGGTTTAAAAATGCTCTCACTTCCATAAGGGATTAAACATATTTTCATGAATAATCAATTTACAGTCCAGAGATTAGGACCAGAAATGGACGTCCTTGGTAGAAGAAAAGAGAAGAGCTCTTGTGAGATTCTTATGGTGCACACTTGCACCAACAGCTCTGTCTCGCTTGTTTGTTGTGTTGCAGATTGCAGCATTGTTTCAGTTGTGCCCTTTTGTTTTTAATGATGTTGAGCATGTGGGAGTGAGTGGGCAGTGCAATGGCTCAGTCTTGCAGCTGACCTCTTCTGGATGTGTTTAAATATCTCCCTTTTTCTTTCTTTAGGTTTCTTTTTTTCTCTCTCTTTCTTTCATATTGTGTATGGGTATATATCTTCTGCATGCCCACACACCCCCATACTCACGCCTTGATCACAGTGAGTGCACTGGACTATAATTTATTACTTTTATAGCATATAAAACATTGGAGCCTCTTGAGGCTGTTACTTATGAAAATTAAACCTTGTTCATAAAAGTTCCCCAGAGAGTGGAAGAAGAACTCAAATGGATTGATGTATGTCTTCCATTCCACCTCTTTGAATTGTACCCCGAAGGTTAAAGGTTGAGGAAGTGGGCTCAGTGGTTCAAATCCTAATTCCCTCTTATGAAAATTCTCTCAGGTTGTGAGCAGGTGCATTCAACTCGACCTTAACAACGTCCCTTTCTGTTTGTCTTTAATCTGCTTGTGCTTCTACAACCCACAGGCTCTGCGGTTTAGAAGTGTGTGGTAGTGGTGGGCATTACTTTGCAAGGAAAAATGAGGATGAAGCTTTTCTAAGTGCTGATGAGCACAGAGGAATGGAGTCTGTCTAACTGTCTGCTAATGAAGAACACTAAAGTCTAATAGATCACATGCGAGGCTTGGAGACAAGAAAATTACTGTAGCCTTTCTGACTTTGTTCTGCAATAATGGAGATGTGATTTTCTTTGATTGCTGCTAATTACCGCATATTAGAACACATTACTTGGGATTAAACGTGCCAAATTAAAAAAAAATATTTTTTTTATTTTTCACTATATTAGAGTTGCAGTCATTTCAGTGTGTTTTTTTTTTTTTTTTCAATCGGCAACAATAGTCTTGATTTCTTTTCTTCAGGACGTATCAATAAACTAAAACAGCTTGTTGAGACTCACATTTTATTCTGAATTGAGCAAAGAAGAAATACCTTGATTTTCAAAGGAATTTGTTTTTTGACTATGTACAACTGATTTTTCGCATTAAATTGACAGAATAATCTGCTGATCTTTTGTCGTCTTTTCGATTTTCTTACTTCTACAAGGAGATGAGGAAACCCACCTATGATTAGTAGCTAAGTAGCCTAACATGCATGTGTTAGGACTGTGGATGGGAGCCAGAGCACTCTGAGAAACCCCACCATTTATATTAAATGGCTTCAGCTCTACCTCTGTAACACATGTCCAGTAAAAATGCCATAATGTTATACGCGGATATATAGATACAAATGCTGTCAAAGTACATTTTGCTGATAAAAGTACACTAAAAAGATTTAAGTGTACAAAGTTGTATTACTACTAAGCAAATTTGACATGTAAATGATATTTTGATGTATTTCTGGCATGTTAACCAAAAAGGTTACATCACACATGCAGCAGTCATTCATTTAGAAATGTGTTTTTAATGCAAATGTAAACTCTTTTTGCTGTGGTTTTGATCTCCACCATTCAGCCTACTCAGTATCTTCTACTGTCTGCTCTTTGGTCATGAGCAGGAAATGAATAATTGTTTTTTAGAGCCTTTTCTCAAAAGGAAGACGATGCGGTGGGACTGATATTGAATCTTCGACTGGAAAACCGCGACAATGAGCCGAGTGACGCTTCAAAATTTGAGCCGAAGTAAAACAGAAGGTTAATAGTCTGCAGTGAGTTAGCATATTCTACTGTTCTAGTGATGGATTGATATTCTTCAGACTTTAGAGAAACCAAAGTCATTATTAGTTCTGCATGTGAGTCAGATTGGGGAGGTTTTCAGCATCAGGGAAAGAGTTTTATTATCTCTGAGTTTGAACAGAGTGTAGAAACAGATTAGAAAAAGGCTTGCATGTGACTCAGATGTGCAAAAGCTGCACTGCCATGACTTTGACGTCATTGTTTTGCAACTGTCAGTAAAACATGCCAGCACTGATAAAATGAATTGATATGTTTGTACGAGTGTGATTCAGATGGGTTGGTAAGCTTCGAACCAGTTCTTGATTCTGATCCTCGTTCACAACAGAAAAGAAGTTCTCCCTTAGTCTCATGCTTCTTCTTTTTTTATTAACTGCTGCTCAAAACATTGAGGTATAATCAAGCGTACCATTATTTTATGCAGGGCACAAACTTAAGCTCAACCACAATACCAGCAGATCATCTCAGGGCCACATCATCTAACAACCTAACTAAAACCCTTTTATGCATCCTATTGGACAATCTCATTTTATGACTACAATTCAGGCAGCTTTGGCCTGCCTACATTTAGACCACCAATCCACTTTGTAACCCACCTTCTCTGATCTGTTTGACTCGATCGGTGTTTGTTCTTATCGCCTGATCTTCGCTGTGCTTGGAGCTCGCTGCTACTCCTCCTGCCTCTGACTCTGGGGTTGTTTTTGTTTTTTACCTGCACTGGTGTTGTTCACCTTTATTCCTCAGCTTTGATATTTCGTAGGTCTTACTCACCTTTTTATGCCGAGTGTGTTTGAGCTCGGGCTGTAATAACAGAAAAGGTTGTTAGACTCATTAAAAGCTTTCCTCAAGGTGGGTGAGAGAAGTCACGCTGTGGCTGCCTTCAGGAGCTCGAGGCCATTACCGTGCAAGCACTTAACAAAAGTAACACACTCCCACTGAACCCTTTATCAACCTTCCCACGTTTTTGCCAGTGATTGAGGGCACTTTTGTTTATCCATCAAACCTGTGCATGTTTAGGATCAGCATGTATTCCTTCAGCACATTTGATCAATAATACCAGAAGCAGTTAAAGGTGATGGGTTTGGGGAAAAATAACTAAAAATGCTTTGTTTATCATAATCATATATGTGGATTTTATTCTTGTTATTTTCCTGCTCGTATATCACCTCACTACTTGACAACATAAACATGGCAAAAGAAATGTGATGTAGTATTTGTGCATTATCCCATTATTGGCAAAGAGAACTGAGGTTGCTTCGTCTACTGTATGATTGGTTGTTGTAAATGGCCTCCCATGCTCTCTGGGGAATTTCGCTATTAAGAGGCTCTGCCTAGATGGATGCCACGTTTAACACTGTGCCACAAATCACCGCTGTTTTACTGCAGGAACAAAGGTTGTGTGAGGTTACCTCAATATCCCCAGACATAGGAAAACAACGAAAAACAGCATCCATCAAAATCTAAGTAAAAATGCAGACATAGGTGGAGGAAATCTGTGATTGTGGCACCAAAATATGAAGAGAATTACACCACAATCGATGAAGAACATAAAGCTGCACTCATGATGGCTGTTTAATAGGGAAGACATCCTTTTAGTATCTAGATATGGCCAAGTAAGGCCATTAAAACATATGTGGGTAAAGATTTGGTATGCTTTATACTTGTCAATTTAACTTGGGGAAGAGGAAGTCAGGTTTATGTTACTCCAAAGCTGACGTACAAAAAAAAAAAAGATCCTGATGTGAATAGGCAGTGTGTGATCTTTCCTTGACAAGCTCATTTACACCATTAAAACAGACAGATTATTTCCTCCTTTCCCTTCAGGCTGTACACACTGCAGGATCAGAAGCTGATGTAACATCTTTCATCTCAATATCTTGTCACAGCTACTCCTGCCATGTCTCATTCTATAATTTTTTTGTCTTTCCAAATTGATTTCTTGATTACAGTTCATGTGTAATCACCCACCGTGACACATGCAGAGGACAAACGGAGAGTGCTCAGAGAGTTTAATTACCTCCGAGCACAAAGCCAAGGACTCTGCATTTCATCACGGTCTGACATCTAAATCTCCTTGAGGACCCCTCGCATCCTCTGCCATAAGTTTTCATGTCTGCTCACTGATGTTCTTTCACTGAGCTCATATGGATTATCATCTGGCACCATCTGTCCTGGGGAGATTTATGCAGTGCTTATAACAGACCTTTCACCTGTTGTTGCGGCGCTTGCAGTGGAGTCACACAGAGCTGCCAGCAGCCACTGAAACTTGTTCAGAGCAGTTAGAAACGAGGTTAAGACCACTGAGGAATCATGTGTCATTGACAGGCTCTGAGATTAGCTTAAGTCAACTGTTTCTAAGTTTAAAAAATAAAACTAATAAGGAAAGAGATCATTTGTCACATATAAGAGAGCTTCTGAATAGATCTCTGTTTTTTTAATCTTTTTTTCTTTAAGGAAACTGACTGTGCATGAATGCGGAGGATTAGCCAGGAGCTGAAATCGCTCTATTAAGGCTCGCTTTCTCCTGGCTCAACACATAAATCTTCAACTTTTGGGAAATGTGCTCCTTAGTTTTTCTCAAAGTTAATGTAGATGAGAAGATCCCACTCCCCCACAAAAACTGACTAAATCAGACAGCCAAAGTTTAAAAACAGGGATTTGACATTTTATGGAGGCTTATGTGTTCCTGTGCACTTTACAGTTTATCTATATTTAAAGTAAGATGGGCTCAATGTTCTAATCTATAAAACTTTGGGTTTGTCATGGCCGTTTTTTATGTAGGGATAATAGAATTGCACAGATTTTACCAATGCTCTTACACTAACCTTTGTTTTACTAAAACCTAAAACTAATACTCATAATTGTCCAGTATTTGCAAACGGCTTCATTACTTCATTTTTGTAAGGTCATTACCAGCACACATAACCCTACCCTCTGAGTGCAGTCTTATTCAGCACTCTGATGCTTTTGGATGTGGTTGTTGCAATTTTCATAAAATGGATTTTGCCTACAGCGCTGTGAATAGTCTTTATTCAAACCGCATTTCTTTTTATTTTCTAAAATAGGAAAATGGTACAGGGATTTATTGAAACATATTTGGTATGGTCGCCTTTGTGCTTCAACACTCTTTGAACTCTCCTAGGGAAGCTTTCTTGTCATTTCTTTAAGTAGTCTTCGGGAAAAGACATTGAAAGCTCTTCTTTGGATGTTGGCTGCCTTTTTTCTTTCTCCATCAAGATGATCCAACACTGCTTCGATAATGTTGAAGCCTGGGCTCTAGGGAGGCCAATCCATTGTGTCTATTTCTATCCAGGTATGCTTTTACTGCATTGGCAGTCATGCTGAAAAATCAACCTGATGCCAATCAGATGCCTTCCAGATGGTATTGCATCCTGGATCAAAATCTGACCATACTGGTCTGTGTTTATAATTCAGTCAATTTTGTAAAGATCTCCAACACCACTGGCTGAAATGCAATGCAAACCATGACAGAGCCTCAAAGAGCCTCAAAGATGGCTGTAGACACTCACTGTTGTACCTCTCTCCTGACCTACCAAATGCTGGCAATGATTTGAATCAAATATTTACCATTTGGACTGATCCCTCCATAAGATCTGCTGCCCCTGTTTCTCAGGTTTTTCTCCCTGTTTCCCTTACTTAAAAAATGACTTCTTGACAGCAACCCTTCCACTGAGACCATTTCTGATGATGCTTCACTGAACAGTAGATTTAATCGGCTGAATGACCAGATGTATCTCTCAGGTTCCTGTTTCTTAAGGACATATAACTTTAGGACACTGATCATCATCTCCTGCAGAAAGTCTTTTTAGTCCCGCCACTTCTTATTTTGTCCTCTACTTGCTTCTTAAAAAAGTTTCTTTTAAAAAAGTTTTAAGTACACACTAGACACCATGCTGAGATATGCCAAGTTTTCAGCTAATAGCTCTTTGGGAATCATCTCTCTTGGAGCAAAAATATTCTATGCCTGTCAAGTTTGTTATTTTTGACGTTTTTCATAGATTCAACTAAAGAAATTGGAAGAAATTATAAGTGATAAGTGAAAAAACAGCCAATGCCCAAAGAAAAACTTTTAACAACCTTCAGAGACCCTGGAGAACTGTTTAAAAGGAACTTTTAAAAAATCACATAAAAGTCTGAATCCACAGAAGCAAAATCTAAGAAATATAAGTAAAGAAATTAAGCACAACTCAACACTTTTGCAAAGTATTGTATTTGTATAAAACTTTAGCTAATTTCCTCTTGTTAGCCTCCAGGGATAGAAAGCCCAGGCTGGATATTACAATACTGCAAAGCTGTCACACTTTGAGAAATGGAAACTGCATGACTGAAGTCTTTTATGACAGAGACAAATCTCACAACCCAGAGGAGGTATACATCTGATAATGCCCCCACTAAATATTGTTTTTATGACCTGCCACCCTAAATTGATTGTAATTATTGTTGGAACCCACTACAGGACGAGGATGTTCCACTCCATAAAGCTTCATTGTCTCTGGATAAGATAATCAGCACCTGCAACTGTGTCAGTGGGCAGCTCAGATCTATCACTACAGCGCTGGTCTCTTGAGGGCAGTTTCCTTAATGGGATGTCCATACATTTATCAGTAGAAGTGACACAGGACCGCTACAAGATGCCCTTTGTAATCCATTTTTGAAGCGAGAACCATCAGTGAAGGGCATCAGTGAATTGACTAGGTGAGCAAAGAAAGAACAATATGTGCCAAACAGAAAGCAGACAGTGGTACCTCTTTGTTATACTGACTGTGGTACAAAGGAGAGCCTTTTTTACTTTTATCTGCTGCTTTTTATAACGCTTTAACTGAATTAATTTGCTTTTAAAAAAAAATCAAGCAGTGGATGGATTGATTTTTAAACAAACGGGGGCAGCTTTAACGAGCTTCGGCTTTGAAAAAGTATTTTGAAGCTGTCCGAGGCCCTGATCAAAGCACTCAGCACAAAAGTAAAGTGTAAAGCTGTGACACAGAACACAGTGCACAGCCACAAAATGACAATTCAAAGACTGTGACACAATGCATAACAAGTCGGTAACAACAAGAATAAATACACCAAGATTCTGACTTTAATTTACATATTCATATTTGCTGAATGAATGTTCATTTTACTCTGGGGGACACAGCAGTGTCAGCATGAAAACAGTGGAATATAAAGAGGAGATTATTTTCCTGCCCTCACTGAGGCTGGTTTAAACAAAGCCTTCAGTGGCTGAATGTATGCATTGTTTGTATTGATGTTCTGTATTAAATTTTCAAAGAAATGGCTCAAAGGTTTTCTAGGAGTTAAGATAAGCAAAAAGGCAACTCAGAGGTCTTTACTGAATATTAAATACTGTTCTCAAGCAAGGAGCCAATTAGCCTAGTTTAGTATAAAGGCTAAAACGAGGGGGGGTAACTGGCCTTTCTCTGGTCACACTTATTAAGCTGGTTAAGTAAATGTTTTAAACTTATGACCTTATATGAAGTCATGTCGATAAATGCCGCGGTCCTGCTTGGCATCCCGCTCTGTGAGTACTAATTCCACCATGTTCTCAAAAGTTTACTAAAGTTTACTACTACAAGTTTTAGTTTTTACCCTTTTATTGATGATGAAAGATCTGAGTTTATTTGGGGCCAAAAGAAGAAAGTAGTTTTTCTAGTACGCTAGTCTCATTTAGGGGCCATAGCATAGTCTGTTTATTGGCGCTATACACTTTGAGTTTCAAATTAAAAAGGCAACTAGATTCCTGTTTGACCACAAATGTTTGCTTTATTGTTCATATTATTGTGTTAGAATCAAATTTAATATAATGGGATCATTTTTTTACTGATCAGCAGTCCTAGGAACAGCAAAGCAAAGAACCTTTTGCCTTTCATATATATATATATATATATATATATATATAACTAAGCTTTGAGATTGCATCCTGCACCAAGACCAAACTCAGCTTTACTTTAATATCAAAAGATTTAAATCAGTTTAATTGCATTCACGTTTTCTGAAACAGTAACACAGGAAACTAAATGGAGCAATTAACAGCACAGAGTAAACATATTCATCAGCGAGACAAAGTGAGCATCGCAATTGATTTTTAGATTAAAGCTCTGTGCACAGGTTTATCATAAAGCCATGCTTGAATATTAGTATTGCAACACAATAACAAATAAAACCAATGAGAGACTATTAAGCTGATATATTGAGTTCATAAATATTTTGTTGTACCCTTTGGTTGAACATACGCTATATAAATCCATTCACCCAGTTTTATGTAGATGCTTATCCTATGGGATCACAGAGGGCTGATCCCAGCTGTTGCATGGTGAAAGGCAGGGTACACGCTGGACAACTGGCAAGTCCATAACAGGGCTAGCAGAGAGAATTAGTAAACCACACACTCTCATATCCAAACCTCAATGTAAACAGCTAATTTACAATCAGTTCTCGTCAATGAATGAATCAAATAAGATGTTTTCCTGAAAACAAACTGATGCAACTTTCCTGAGCCTACATTTTGAAGCAGCAGGGGACCACCATAGATGTTTTCAGTGAGTTAAGGTCACAGCAAATTGCCTCCTGGAAATTCAGTGTATTACACTGTGATAGCCTGGAACCACCCACTCTATATTTCACATTAACGGGCACTCCAAGACACCCTCAGTTAACAACCCTGAAAGAAATTAGGTCATAACTTGCCCACCCAATCTCAAGAAATTGAGCTTACACTGAAACTAAGGGCAGTATTAAACTCTTGACATGTGTTCTTTTTTCCCAGCAGCTCTTCCCAGCTGAATGGTTGTGTGAAGATTGGTAGACAGACATGTGTGGGAACATGTATCATAGTTTATCTTTCCACTCTCTGAGCATGAATCTTCACTTTCACTGAAAGAAAAGATAAAATGGTAATCAGGTATACCTGATCCCCATAGATTGCAGTGATATATCACTGCAATCTATGGGGATAGTTATTGCTAATTTCTTTTAAATGAAGGTGTTTACATGCCCTATGTATTAGTGCACCCATAGTTATCACTCAGTATTCTCTTGCAGGTGTCTTCAAACAGATTCATAGCATTTGCAAAACCCTCATTCATATCTTTGCAGGAGCTTTGCATCAGACAGCATCTCTTTTAGTCCCTTAGACAAAAAGTAAAAAAACTCACCAGTGAGAACTAGTCTACAGGTGAGTCATTTTTCTCATAATGCATTTTCAGTTTTGTTTTCCTTTTTTTTTCTATTTTTTTTTTTTAGTTCTCTGTAATATACCACCAGCAAAGAGCGGAATTATTTTCACTGTTTACCACTTTGCACCTTGAAAGGTTTTGGCACATTCAGCTGCGAGGCTACATTTTAAATGATGCAGTGACTGTGCACGGGTTATTTGGCATTCCAAATGAAGGTCTGTTATTTACTTCAGGATAATGTACATTTCTTACCGGTGTTCTTATAAACCCACAGGAACAGATGTTTTGCAAAAGAACATTTTGCAAAAATAAAAGTGGAAAAAAGTGATAAAGGTGCACGAGGGGGAAGAAAAAAAGCTATGAAAATAATTTTAGCAGACAGGTTGAGTGGGATCAGTGCATCATCCCATTCTGCTATTTTGTTGAAGGTCAGATTTAATCTATGTAATTATTGTCATGCAATTTTATGCAGCTCTGCCTGAATCGAAGTGCTCCAGGGTACACCTACGCAGTGTTTTAAACATTCCTGCTGAAAAAAGATGAAACTCATTGGGCACACAATCTTGTGAAATATGTTTTTCCCTCTTTTTCTGAATCTAACATCAGGGAGATTACCTTTTCCCTTTCCTGCAGCTGAAAATATCTTTCAAGCGGCGATAGTGCTCGCAGGGGTGGGCTGTTAAGCCTTAGCACTCCCATTCTTATTCAAATGAAGGCATTTGACCATCTTCTGCAGGATATGAATCTATTCAAATGTATCCCATTTGTACGGTTTCAGGGCCGACATTATCTGCTTTTAGTGTGATCTTGGGTACTATTGCATCAGCAATACGCCTGAAACTTTAAATGGCATTTGTTTTGTTTATCTTCATCTATTTTTCTTTTCTCTCATTTTCAGACACACTCCAGGAGTGACGTTAGCTTGTCCTCTGAAGCGTACATTTGATGATTTAAGTAAATGGCTCCACCCCAACACCAGCGCAACGGCAGCCAACATCCAAAGAGCTTTGAATGTCCTTTAAGAAATCTGAAAAACTATTCTTGAAGACTACTTCAAGAAAGACTTTTGCACAGTACTATATGACCCCGGCCCTCCTGGCTTTTCCAAACATGAGGTTTATCTCTGCAGTGGGTGCTTTAGCATCAGAGCTCCACAGCTTCGGCTTCGGATTAACCCGCCTGGAGACGGAGAAGTGTCAGTGAATTCATTAAAAAAAACAACTTTCTTTTATAGCTACACTGTCTTTAAATTGTCATTTTTTATTGCCACCATTCATTTTTAGTCATGTTTATCATTTTATTTACATTTTGTGTTTGCATTTTTTCTAGTAATTTTAACTTCACCTTAATTTTCTGTTGTTTTTGGGCAGTGCTGCCTTGTTTTCTGTTTTATTTTACCTTGTGGAAATCTACACAGGATACCCAGACGGTGAATAAAAGTTTTTCATATTAAAATCACATTTTACAACAACAGCCGAGCAAACAGCTGCTTTGGGACATGTAAAACATAATTAGCTTTAGTTTGTGTTTTATTTGTCTGCACCATTTGTATACAGGATACCTACTGAGACTTTCCTATTTTTAGATGGGGAACGTGTGCATGATCCTTGTTCTAAAGGTCAAAGGAGGGGAGAAATGGGAGAGGCATCAGTGTGTCCATGCTGTCATCAAAATCTTTGGGTGTAACCCAGTACTAGCGTGCCGGTATGCCACAAGTTAACAATCGGGAGTCAACTGGAGGGGATGCGTGAGTTTTAAGAAGCGCTTTGATTTCCTGAAACACATGCAGATATGGCAGGTGGCAGTCAAGCAGTTAATTGTTAATTTGCTAAATGTTTATTTATAACAAGCAACACAAGCATAATGCATGATGTGATACTAGATATAATAAAATAGCCGGTGATATAAATATTGTATGATATCAAACAAACATAGCGTTTGCTGTGTGCTGGCATCGATGATCCTTTCAAGTCTTTTTTAAGTGTATAGATAAACTGGTCGACCATTTTCCACCAACTGTTGACAGTTTTTTAAACAAAATTGGTTTTCCTTTATACCATGATGTCTCTTGGATTTCACAAGTTTAAAGAATATAAATATATATTGATTCAGTAGTAACAAGCGTTATCTGGCTGGATTATAATTGGTACTATGTTGGACAATGGGATAATGAGTACAATGTTGTGCAAATGTTTATCTTTAAAACCCACTGAATGTAGTGGATGACCACCGTGTGGGTGTAACAATTGGCAACTGGCAATCAGATCACAGCAAACCACTGCAGAGTAGATCACACATGACCGTGGGCATACGGGTGAACAACTATGTACACGTGTGAGGGCAATTATGTGCGAGCACTTGTAGAACGGGTAGGCGTTAGAGAGAGGGGGGTGGGGGTGTGGGGTGGGTGATGTTTATATATGCCAGCGTATGTGTGTGCTTATACATCTAAATTTGAACATGAGCGTGCATGTGTGTTTGCATGTGTGCTGTAATAACATTGTTCCATTACACAGTGCATGCCTTTGACATTCCAGTCCCACCTGTCAGCGTGAACAAAGGCCTTTCTCGCAGGCTTTGACATGCGTGAGTCTGCTGCTGGCCGGGAGAGATAGCGGCCCTGTGTAGGATGTGTGTGGGAGGACAGCCTGGAGAGTCCTTCCTGACCTTCTCCACGGGCTTTCTTTCAGGTTGACTCGAGCTAAGTGGAAAACACTAGTGAAGATGTAGCCGTGCAGAAGGAGTGCCCTCTTTCTCTTCAAACTGACATTTTGTAAGATGTATCAGGTGATGTAGTAATGCAGCAATCACAGCGCTTGAGATTAACATGTTGCTCTTTACTTTTAGCTTCCCCAAATCCCAACTTTTAACTTAAACCAACATAACTTCTACATTGGAATTCGGAGATTAATGTGAAAACTGGGATTCTTTTATAATAACTACATTATGTGACTTATTTGTACTTAATATTTTAACCTTTTAAGTAGCTGATAATACATTTTTTGAGGCTGAAAAGTTAAGTTAAGGCTACAGGAACTGTCCAGTGATTCCTGATTAGGGGTGCTCCTACAGTAGCTCCTAAAACTGTAGGCACAATTAATTATGTTGTTAATACATAAATAGGCATGATTCATTAATTACTGAAGATGCACACAGTCACCTTATAATGCCTAAAACTAAGCTGTTCAAGTTTTATTTCTCCTGCCATATGATTTACTATAACTCCCTATCAGGTGCAAACAGCTGCTATATATTGAAAAGGATTCTGCTGTGAATTTTAGTTTAGTCACCTTGGAAGGTCATAGACTGACATTCTTGCTATTACCCATAGACATGGGATTATCTTTCACATCCACTATGCAGACTATGAGCTTTAGTCCTTCATACAGACCTTTAGTATGGATTAATGATCACTGTCTGTAAAAGCAGCAAGAATTTCATGTTATGACAATCCAGAGAGACACTAACACATAACCAGCTGAGTTCTCTGCAATCAGGGGTTACTCTATGTATCTAAAGTTGTTCAGGACAGATATAATCAAATATCAAGACAAAATGTATCATAAATTATTCAGATAATAACCCACCTCACAAGAAAATTGCAATAAAAGTGTTACCTTATAGAACTTCAGGGGCTTTCAACTGAGAGCAACGATTTAAAAGTTAAGATAAATCACCTGAAACCACAGACTGTGTAATATCGTTCAGATCGTTGGCTGAAATGAAAGCAGAAAACGCTTCATACTCTTACTTATTGTAGCTATAAATGCCAGCTTGTCCAAAAAAATCAAACATTTCAACTAAGGTTTGACTAAAGTGAAGAGAAGAGCTTAATAACAAGGATGACCTATAAAGCTGAGCTGAAAATTGCATTAATATCAGATTAGAGGGCAGCTATAACCACCCATCAGCAAGCCAAACTGCCATCCAGGAGACCATTTCACAGTCACTATAGGATATTTAAGGTAATTAATGCCTGCAATGTCTTCAGTTATTCCATAATGGTTCAGCAAAAACTCTCTCCCTCGCTTATATGTTCATTTCACAAAGATATCCAGTCTTGACATAAATCATCCCGCAGGTTGCATTGTGCCACATTAGACATGACATCTGAATGAAACGTGCCAGATTTTAATTATAGCTCCCCTACTGTGCCGCCTAATATTTCTAAGGACTGGTCTATTTGTGCAGCAAATTTCATGTCACTCAGACTAATGGCGTAGGAGCTGACACCTTTCAAACCGTGAAAATGTAACCTTTAAAAATAGCCCCCATTAGGGCAATTTAAGAGTTCACTCTGGAACATGTGAGGCAGTGCGAAAATACACGGTGGTTTCAAGTTTCTTTAAAATCCATTACCTGCTTTCCAGACAGTTCTATTATTCATTTATTTATTCTTTTTATGTATTTTTCTTTATTGTATTTCCCCGAACGCTGAAAAACTAATGTATAGAGTTATACACGAGCGTTTTTGTTTTGCCTGTTGCTTCTTTCCCTCATCTACAACTCGCTGGTCAAGTTTATTCCTCGGAACCTCTGCAGAGATGGTGACGACTGCTGTAAAAATTTAAACCCATTTACAGGAACATGTCTTGCAGGCAAGGAAGCCTCTGAAGTTCCGATGTCGGCAACACGAGCTTAACGAGAAATTCAGTCCAATGACACAGACGCTGCATTAAAAATTCCTGCACAGTAGACGGGCTTTATGTTTGATACATTACCTCACAATCATATAGTGTCAGTTACAAAAAAATTACAATGATGCCATGACGATTACAGGCAGCAGCAAAAATAAACCCACCCCCAGTCTTATGTTGCTTTGTGTCCCCATCATACACCTTTGGTTGTAACACGTTGCAGTGATACAGTCACCTACCTCATTCGAATGTATGGCATGTGGTCTGTATCCAAACACCTTCAGCTTTTCTTCAGCTCTGTTTTGATGTCTATACACTCTCACAAAACAATCCTGGGGTCATTACATTTCTCTGTGCTCTTGACTAAAGCTGCCTGTCTGCGTTACTAAAAGCATTTATTGTGATGTATATATTTCTGTACAGAGGACTACGCTACAATGCGGTCTACAGTATAAGTGTGAGGACTATGGGCGTGTTATATAAGATGTCTACATGGGGGAATCGGTGTATTGGCTGTTTGAACAGAACCCCTCAGCCTACAGGGAGTCACTGCGCAAAGGCACAGCTCATCAATTCAATATCTCACACATATGTCTGTTTAACAGGCGCAAATCCTCAAATGCATTTAAAGGTCCCTGGAAATCATTAACGCCTTCTTCTGTCCACGAGACTATTTACATTCTGCAGTCACGGCGGTGTCATTAAACCAAATTTGTCAAGTTACGTTTGAATAATTCAAAACTGAATAATTAATTTCATGTTGTTTCTTCTTTTGCTGACTTTTTAATGCAAGGGGGGTTTCCCTTTCATGAGATAAAATGTTCAGTGGCCTCGGCTGTGCTTTCAAAGCTTGTGTCCATGCTAGGGGTCTGGATGCCCGCCCCTCCCCTGGGATCCTTCAGTAAGGGAATGAATGTATCGCTGTGACCGGAACGCATGTCGTTGTCCCAGGCCCCTGCACCGCAAATATGTTTATGGGAGCCAGATGCAGCCTTGAGCTCGCCGCCGGTGCGCAGTGCCATCAGTTCAATCTCATGTTTGGCCGCAGTCTCCAGCACCTGTTGCTTGTTGTAGAACAAGACAAAATTGTTGATGATGGGATGTATAGGCAGGGCTATGGCGATGACCCCACAGAGAAAGCTGATAGCCGCGTTACACCGACCTAAAGTGGTCTTAGGGTAGACATCTCCATACCCCACTGTGGTCATGGTGATTACAGCCCACCAGAAAGACTGTGGGATGCTGGTGAACAAGGTGTCCGGGTGATTCTGCTCCATAGTGTAGCCCAGAGCCGAGAAAAGGAATACCCCCACTCCCATGTACATGAGGAGCAGTCCGAGCTCCTTCAGGCTGCTCTTTAGGGCAGATGTCAGAGTCTGGAGTCCCGAGGAATGGCGAGCCAGCTTGAAAATGCGCGCAATGCGCATTATGCGTAAAGCCTGCACTGCTTGCTGCACATTAGCCAGCTCCATCACTCCCGCGCCGAAGGAGGTCAGAATCAGCACCACATAAAAGGGCATGATCGCCATGAAGTCGATTATATTCATGAAGGACAGTACGAATTTTATTTTATTTGGGGAAGAGATCAGACGCAGGAGGTATTCAATAGTAAACCAGCCAATGCACACGGTCTCGATGACCTCCAGGACCGGATGCTCCGTGAGTTTACCCTCCGAGTCCTCCACCTGCAGGTCGGGGATGGTGCCGACGCACATCACCACGGAGGAGATGAGGATGAAGATGAAAGAAACTATAGCGATAATGTGGGCAGGCAGGGACGATTCTGGCTTTTCCATCAACCGCCAGAGGCATATCTGGAAGCGCTGCCAGCCCCCTGCAGACGGATCGCCTTCTCTGTCGACCAGGATAGTTCTCACTTTCTCGGCTATCTCTGCAAGTTCATCCTCTACCTCTTTCAGGTGGCTTTTGCAACATTCATCCAGAAAATCCGAGCCAATTTTCCAGAACTCCATCTCCTTCATGAAGCAAATTGGACATATGCCTCGTTTCATGTGTATCTCCCCATAATAATACAACTCAATTATGCACTTAAAAGCTTCGGGGTCTCTGTCAAAGTAAAATTCTCCCGTGTCCGGGTCGTAATCGTCACATATTAATGAGATTTCTTCAGAAGATTTGAGTGAACTGTCCAGCTCTGCCAGCTCTGCCAGTCGAGTCTCCGGGAAGCGAGTCAACACGTCTCCATACAACACCTGTTTCACTCCGCCGATATTCACCACAATCTCAGTCTCTTCACTGGCCTCAGAACCGTTGCAGTCTGCATACCGCGTCCTCTGGAAGCCCCACATTATTCTGACAAGTCCGCCAGAAAACAGCCAAACTAGTTGATATTATAACAGAACCGTTTACTGACAAAGTAAACGCAAGTCACTAGAAGCTCTGGTGCTGTGCGTAAAAACCGACAAACCTTCTAATTTATGTTCTTTTAGGTTAGAAAAAAGTGTATGCTCAGAAACTGAATGCAGCGTGAAGTCTCCTCACTTCCACTCAGCTGTGTTTGGCAGTGATCATTGCGCCTGTGCGCTCTGAGAAAGTTGGCATTGAAGTGCGCCTACTATCAAGCGTGTCATAACCAAAGCAAACCGAGATTTCCAGGCTTAAATTTCACAATAAAACACGTATAGCAGTATGAGACAGGTGAAAGTGGAGTAGGCTGTTTATTTAATGTATAATTTAAAGACACACTCTTTGTCCCCACAATTGTACGCCAAATTATGTTCATTGTGGGATGCCAATTTAATAGTAGCACATGCAAAATTCAATGTATAATTTGTTCAATAATAAATTAGCGCATTATACTAAAAGTTATGGTTTGTTCTAATATTGACTCAGCTTGCTATAGCCCCACCCGACCTATTATCTTGGCATGTTATGCTTTTATTTTTTAAAGCTCGCTGGGTGTCTTCCGCTCGCGCAGTGCAGCCAGGCGCAGATCATAAATCTCCAAGGCATGTGATGATTTGTGAAACTGTAGGGTCATAGTCGTACCTCTGGGTTGGGTTGGAGGAGAACAACAATTGGTTAAAGTGGCAGTTAATCAAATCATCCATTTTTCCATCAACAGCGAATGAAATCTTAACCCAAATGGATGCATTATCCATCATCCATTTTGAATTCATTATCACGCAGCGCAACAGCTCAGCAAACAGCTAATTATTAAGTACTTAATATGGGGAATAATCGAGACTTTTTAAGGAAAAGCAACTGAAAAAAATGTAACTGGCTCCTATGAGCTGAACTGACAGAAATGGCTGGAAATTACAATCAGTGGCAGCTTTACTGTAATGCGTTTTTCTTACACTTTTGGCCTATTTATACACATTTTTAAGATATTTTCCGGAATATTTATTTATTTTCTGTGTGTTTATTTTATGTATTTCTTGTCTTTTCGCAAGTTGAACACCAAGTTCACCTGATCAGACGTCCAGATCACTGAACTAACAGCTTGAATGGCTTTCAGCAGACATTCTGCATGTCTTGTTCTTTGTCTCCACCTACTGACAATATCTTTGAACTACTGCATATTAAGCTATCATCGAATCATTTCCCATGTTTGCACTTATCAGTCATTCAGTCATGGTCAATCTAGAATGACCATGCATAGTTTGTGGATTGTGGGAGGAAGAAAAGCCACATAGGAAGGAGGAGAACTCAATTTTGACCACATTTCCTCTAAATTCTAAAAATAAATAAATAAAATAATAATAATTTAAAAAAAAAACAAAGAAAGAAAAAAAAAAGAAAAGATGACAAAATATATTGCATTTAAATTTTGACTGCTATAGTTAGGATGTAAATGTCATTTACGTGCAGTAAATGTCCTCACTACTGCTGGGTGGACCCCCTTTTGACAGCTAGATTCTTGCTTGAAACCACAGAAGCTTTGATTATTTTTCATAGAATGAAATTACATTTAATGTGCCCTTTTTAGTGATTGATAAAGTGATTTATTGTCAAAATGAGAAAACATTTTTTTTACTCATGGAAATTTATTGTGATATGAAATGTAGAAATTAAAATTCTTCACATAGGAGTTAAAACTCAGTCTTTAAGGCTGATTAATAGGTTTCAAACACAGACCAGCCACTTCATTAGGTGCATCTTGCAAGTGCCAGGTTGGACCCCTTTTACCTTCAGAACTGCTCTTATTCTTCATGGCATGGATTCAACAAGGTGCTGCAAATATTCCTCTGAGATGTTGATCCATATTGATATGATAGCATCGCACAGCTACTGTAGATTTATCAGCCGAGTTTCCATTGGATAACCAATTCCACCACATCCCAAACGCACTCTTTTGAATTGAGATCTGGTGACTGTGGAGGCCATGTGAGTGCAGTGAACTCATTGTCCTGTTCAAGAAACCAGTTTTAGATTATCTGAGTTTTGTGACATGGTGTGTTATCCTGCTGATCAGAAGATGAATACATCGTAGTTTTAATGGATTGGACAGGGTTAGCAACAATACTGAGGTATGATGTCATGTGTAAGAGGCTCACTTAGTAGTAAGGGGGTCAAACTGTAAAAAGAAAGTATGCACACCACCAGCAGCCTGAACCATTGACACAAAGCAGGATGGATCCATGCTCTCATGTTATTTATGCCAAATTCTGACTCTGCCATCTGAATGTTGCAGCAGAAATCGAAGCTCATCAGACCAGTTTTTCTAATCTTCTGTTGTCCAATTTTGGTGAGCCTGTACAAACCATAGACTCAGTTTCCTGTTCTTAGCTGGCAAGAATGGCGCCTAGTGTAGCCTTCTGCTGCTATAATCAGTGATGGGAATAACGGCGTTACAAGTAACAGCGTTACTAACGGCGTTACTTTTTTCAGTAACGAGTAATCTAACTAATTACTATTCCTATCGTTACAACGCCGTTACAGTTACTAACAAGGAAACGCGGTCCATTACTATTTTTCAACAAACAGACGGTTGAAGCTGTGTTCAGCTTACCGCATCTTATATCAGCTGCAGGAAGTAGCTGTAAGTAATCTGGACGCTACAGCTTTAAGCAGCTGCGCGCGCTCCCGCGGACGGCAATCACAATCACTGTCTAGCACAACACCTGGAGCTAAGGGGGCAAAACAATCGCAGGAGTGCTGCTGTTTGACTGAGGAAGAATAAAGTAGTCGTGGTAAGTCAATCACATGACCACTTAAAGACAAAGCAACAAGGTGATATATACCAGTTTATAAATTGTGTTGATAGGCCACGTAAAACCAGAGTCGTGATAAACAAGATATACGCGGCGTTTTTACCTCAATAGTTTTGCCACGTTAGCGCTAGCAAGCACTGCTTATGAGCAAAAAACCAAAACAAAACAGGGGAAGTTTTAGGAGTGACGGCGAGAGAGAGAGAGAGAGCAGAAAAAGAGAGAGAGCGAGTTTTGAGATGTGAGAGATTTGTGACGTTTAGCGAGTTTGGAGTGTGTAGTTAATGTGTTGTCTTGTGTAGTTAATGTGTAGTGTTGTGGATAGTTTTGTGTTGTGTGTTAGAACAATGAGGCGACTGCTGTCTCCAGGTAGAAACAGGAGTGATACACCTGCTGGTGTCACACCTGCAGGTATCAGGCTGTGATGTTCTCCTTTATAGTGGACAGACATTATGTTTTTGGAGTGGCACAAATAATTTGTGGCATCTTATTGAAGAACAGCTGATTGTTCTGTAAATAGTTTGAAATGGTTATTTAAAAAATCAAGGTAAATGGATGCAAATAAATTTGTTGTTTGCAAAACTTGTGCATAGGATTTTAAAATTGAGAATTAATATTTGCATTTGAAGTTATGAAATATCATTCATTAAACATGTTTATGGTTGTTACAGTAAAAATATAACTTTTTCTACTCTGATTTTATGGTTTTTGTCTGATTTTAGATCAATTCTGGTTATACAGTTTGTCAAAATGAAAACATGACTGTAAATTCAGACACGTGATGTTGTGCTAAAAAGAATGATACCAAACAAGGCAAAGCAAATAGTTTTTAAAGGTAAAATGTGGAGGGAAAATCAAGAGTAGTAAAAAAAATGGCCAATTATACCCTGGACCCCAGAGGGTTAAATGTTCTTTGTTTTTTTTTTTAATTAACGCAATAGTTACTTTTCCAAGTAATTAATTACTTTCAGAATATTGTAACTCAGTTACTAACTCAGTTACTTTTTTGAAGAAGTAACTAGTAACTATAATTGAATTACTTTTTCAAAGTAACTTGCCCAACACTGGCTATAATACATCTGCTTAATGGTTTAGTGTGAGTTTACAGTGTGGTTGTTTGAGTTACAGTTGCCTTCCTGTCAACTCAAAGTAGTCTGGTCATTCTCATCTGACCTCAACAAGGCATTTGGCCTAGAGTACTGCTGTTCAGTGGATATTTTCTCCTTTTTGATCAATTCTAAAAATGGGAGGATTGCATTAGGAAGTGCATTTGGTGTAAAATCCATGCCAAATGAAAGCACGTGAATTCATTCCATGTGGGAACCTCTTAGGAAATAAGGGAGCAGCCAAAGGTACTTTTTTCATCCTAGAGATGATTGAGCAGGAAAATGCCAATAGACCAGCAATATTGAAATACTCAGACCAGCCTGTCTGGTACCAACAATCATGCCACATTCAAAGTTATTTAAATCACCTTTCTTACCATTTCTGATGCTCAGTTTGAAGGTCATCTCATGTACATGCCTAAATTCAATGAGTTGTTACCATGTAATTGGCTGATTACATATTAGCATTAAGGACCAGGTGTACCTAATGAAGTTGTCAGGGAGTGTATCTGTTTTATGTCTTTTTACACATTATGATGAGGAAAAGTTACAAAAAAAATTGTAGTTTAGATTGTTGGTGTTTCACATTAAGGCAAAGCATAATGCATTGTTAATATTAAACCATTAAAAATAATTACAATTCAACAAACAATGATAATAATATAGTAACAAATAGATACCATTTATTTTTATTTTAGTATTATTTTATCTGTGTAGCTGTCTAAAAACTTATTGAGAAGTAAAGGTTATTTGTTATTTACACTGAAAAGGATGACTTAGCTTTTAAGTTTGGCTTATCTTTGCATAAGCAAACTTTGTACGATACTGTGTTTAATATGTACACTCGCATTCCATCTGTTTGTAATGAGTCAGCCTTCTCACGGATCACATCCTCTTGCTGCAGTTACATGTGTTGCTTCCTTTCTCCTCCGGCCACTCTCTCCCGTCTTCAGTGTACCGGTTCCATTAAAACTACACGGCGCGCGCTGATTGGCAGAGCGCAAGCGTCGGCATTAGCGGACCAATCAGGGTGGGCCACGGTGAGATTTTTCTGTGTACTTTTGTGAGAGACGCAGCGGCAGCGGACTGTGTTGTTCTAAGTGAGGAGACGAGCATAGAGAGGCTGAAATCATGAAGCCACTTTTACTCGGTGAGTGACAACAGCAGACGTTTTTCTGCTTATACTAAAGTTAAGGTTTGTAGGTAGGTAGGTAGGTAGGTTTGTTAACTAAATGTGAATTTGGCGGCGTTTTTTTTTTTTTTGCTCGTCTTGTTAGCTTGAATAGCTAAGTTAAGATTCAGAGAACAGAGCCAGGCCTTCCTTCGTTATCGTCTACTGAATGAAATAATAAAACTCATTTCCTTTCTTTGTTAAATAAATGTACATTATAAACTGCACACAAGTAGATGTAAGACATTTTTTCGCTGTTTTCTTAAACCAGTGTGGCTATTTCGGTGGATGAGCATGCATTGCTAGGCGTCATCCTTTTCCTCTTGTCCTCATGTTTTGCTTCAGGAGTACTGGGCTGCTCTCTGGTTCTGGCTGTCCAAGCTTTGTACTCGGCTAGTGATGATGTTATCGAGCTCACCCCATCCAACTTTAACAGAGAGGTGATCCAGAGTGACAGTCTGTGGCTGGTCGAGTTTTATGCTCCCTGGTGAGTTTGTCTAACTGTGATGGACTTTTTTTTGTCTTGTAGCGGTAACAAGTGTTCTAAGAGCAGCCAGTGATTATAGTTTAAATACCAGTTTCTCATCTTTGTGTTTTATTATCCAGTCATCTGTTTTACATCTGTACTTGTGATAGGAATAGACTTGTGTGGTAAGCTGGTAGCTCCTCCTTAGGTTGAGCACCATCTCGTGCAAAAGTGCTCAACAGAGACACAAAGTGAGAGTAGTTTGTGCATAGATGCACACAGTCTACACGCTTGTGTGCACACAGGGTTGGTATAGCAAAACTCAATTCTGCAACAAGAGGCAGTCAACGGAGATCTCACTGCACAAAATCTATGCAAATCAAAAGTGTTAAATATTCACTGGCTATTAATACCAGAGCATTTGGTTCAGTGACTAATAAGGGTGCCACATAGCTGTTTGTGCGTTGTATTTAGCAGGTCATTACTGAAGGACTGTAGAATAAATCTCACACTGGCAAAATGATGGTTGTTTTTTAACATTAAAATGAGTTTGTGTATAAAAACATGGATTTAGGTTTCACTTTCTCTGTTGCTTTCTGACAGGTGTGGCCATTGTCGAAATCTAGCTCCTGATTGGAAGAAGGCAGCTACTGCCCTCAAGGTAAATACAAATACCGTGATCATCTATCTGATGCCCTGTAGACTTTCTGATTGACAGCCTGTTTTCTCAGCTGAATGCCTCTTCTGCATTAAAAACGCCTACATCTGTTGTGGAGAAATATTCAGCGGTGGGCTTTGTTGACTTTACAATAATTTTAGTGACAGCGCATTCAGTGGATGGTTATGTGTGTGTGCCTTTATTTGATATTTAAATATAAAAAAATGGTTACTTAATGAGGGATATTTGTCTGTAAGAAAGAGGTGCTATCTACTTAACTTTTCTGTTGTTGAAAACTAGGAAAAAATTAGACGTTATCCAACCTGGGATGACAGGATCCAGATTAAAAACGACTTGTTTATTTCATTAAAAGTCTTCTCCTTTTTCCTCACAGTATTGTTGATATGGGCAACTCCTGTAATGAAATCCCAGTTTAGTTTGCATGCCAATGAGCAATTGACATTAAAGTTTTGTTTTAAGCCAAATAAAAATAAATTGACCTGAATATAAACTCAGAAGCTGCATAACCCAAATTGTGTGTTGTGACTTTTCCTCAGGGTATTGTCAAAGTTGGTGCTGTGGATGCTGACGAGCACAAGTCACTGGGTGGCCAGTATGGTGTCAGAGGGTTCCCCACCATCAAGATCTTTGGCGCTAATAAGAACAAACCAGAGGAGTACCAAGGTACAGAACTCTGCTGCTACAACTTTCCTATGTGTAAATTGAAAGTATTTTTCATAGTAAAATCTTCCAAGTCCTACTGAATAAGTTGAATAAACTGATAAGCTGAACATAATATTTAATAGAAAAGGGGATGCTGGTTTGTTTCTTAATAATCTAACATCTTATCTTGATAAAGAAAGTTCAGGCGACCCCCAACAATTTAAGCAGAAGCATCTATTGGAAAGAGAATAGAGATGAGCAATAGCAAGAAAAGTCATCCTGTGTAATAGCATCCAATTTGAAGTTCACTTTCCTGCTACGTGTACTTATATCTACACAAGGTCACCTTCCCGAAGTCTATGGCAGAAATGTTTTATTTCTCCAGCAGGCTCAGTCCATCATATCATTATGACCTTGTTTGCTGATCCTTACTTCTCCTGTGAACAGGGTCATCTTGAGTCTATCAAGCACAGTTGTGACTTCACAGAGTATTTTATTGCTTTCAGGGCTTATAAGAGACCTGTACAAAACACTGTATTTAATAAGGTATTTTTTCATAGCTTTCAAGGCCTTTCTTCCTGTAATTGTGTTTGAGGCTGCGTTAACTGAAATCTGCATTTCTGACAACCACGCAGGTGGACGCAGCAGCCAGGCCATCGTGGATGGAGCCATGGATGCTCTGCGTAATCTGGTGAAAGAGAGGCTGAGCGGCAGGTCTGGTGGCTCTGGCTACAAACAGGTAATGCACTTTGCATGAAATCACAAAGCTTTAAGAAAACACACATGAGCTGA
This sequence comes from Pelmatolapia mariae, assembly GCF_036321145.2. NCBI lineage: Eukaryota > Metazoa > Chordata > Actinopteri > Cichliformes > Cichlidae > Pelmatolapia > Pelmatolapia mariae. Next base: position 15,331,078 of record NC_086240.1, read on the forward strand.
TTTATGTAACTGATAACTGGCTTGTAACAGAGCGGTGGTGGTGGCAGCAGCAGCGGTGGGAACAAGAAAGATGTGGTCGAGCTCACTGATGACAACTTTGACAAGATGGTGTTGGACAGTGATGATGTGTGGCTGGTGGAGTTTTTCGCCCCCTGGTGTGGACACTGCAAGAAGTGAGTTTGGTACTCGAAACGGTTAATTCCAAGCAGTAGGAAACTGTGAAATCCTCTCACTGTAACAATCTAGTGCAGTTTAAAAAGTGAAATAATAGCCCAGTAGGCCTGGATAAGCCACAGACTTCACTGAAAATCCTCCAGTAGAATTTAATCCCACTCAAAACTGGTTCAGTGAGGTCTTAGGGATTTTATTCCAATACCATTAATACCATTTGATATTTCTGAAGAAAGTAAAGTTTCTTGCTTGATTTAAATGTCAGTATCTCAGAAGCTAAATGATAAAGTTTTTCTAAGCACCTCTCCTCCTTTGTCAACAGCCTGGAGCCTGAATGGGCAGCTGCAGCCACAGCTGTCAAGGAGCAGACCAAGGGCAAAGTTCGCCTCGGAGCTGTGGATGCTACTGTACACCAGGGCGTGTCCAGTCGCTATGGGGTGAGTAACAGCTGACGTCTTGAAAAGGTGCACTCTTTGGATGTGCCTGAAAATAAACATTTGCGTGTTTTCTTGGCTAATTTTAAATGCACAACTTGATTATTGTGCACAATAATCCAGTGGCCAATTTGCCTTGGATACTTCCTAACTCTCGAGTCATTTGTAATGGTCTGTGTTACACTTACATGTTTTAACTGGCGTTTGATACTGAATCAAAGCCTCTGCTGCTTTTTAGCAGAATGTTAAGTTTCAAAGCTCTAAAAATGCATTTGTAGTGTGGATTTAGTCATGTCACACTAATTAAATCAGAATGTCTTTGCCTGAGGAAACCCAGCTTCAAAGTCAAAACTGCAGACCTTGATTTCTTGTTTGATAATCATTCCTCTGTAGATCCGTGGGTTTCCCACCATCAAGATTTTCCGCAAAGGTGAGGAGCCAGAAGACTACCAAGGAGGTCGCACCCGCGGTGACATTATTGAGAGGGCTTTGGATCTGTTTTCTGACAATGCTTCTCCTCCAGAACTGCTGGAGGTCAGTATTCTCGTATTTGTATGATAAAGTCATATATAATTGTTTTTAATTACGGTTTAAAATGCAAATTGAAGATAATGTTGTCATAGTCTACAAGAAAATTGCCTGATTTAATGTGTATTTTAATGTATATTTTGTAAAAAAATATACATTAATTCTAACTAGAAAGTCAGAATAAAAATCTTTTATTGTCATAATACGAAAAGTGAAGAGTAGGCACATAGAAGCGAAGAACAAACATTCAGCCTGTTACAGAGTAAATATAAATTACTATTCATTAAACTACTAATACTACTGATATGTAGGGTGTATACAAGGTATGGTGATGAAAGCACTTTGCAATAAAAACTAATGCAAATTCATGTCAGAATATTAAATTTGTGTTTACTTTAAATTCTTTGTCTCTCAGATTCTCAGTGAAGATGTCTTAAAGAAGACCTGTGAGGACAGTCAGCTGTGTATAATTGCTGTCCTACCACACATCCTGGACACAGGTGGGATCACACACATGAACTCAGATCTGGCTTTCTCTTGTTAGATTCTTTGACATTTTTGCCCTTAATGAAAGTAAATCATTTTAACTTTTATCAACTTATTTTATGTCAATAATCATGACTCGAGCATGGCTTTAGTGGGCTCCCAATATTTATTAAAAACATATTTTTAATGCATGAAAAAGGGTTCCGCCTTGAGCTGTAAGGTTATACCTCACAACAGGTAGCAGAACAGTTACCAGAAGCAGTAACAGTTCATTCCTGAATAGCTGATCATCTCTGGTTATTATGTCTTAACAGGCGCGGCTGGTAGGAACAGCTACCTGGATGTGATGATGAAAATGGCTGAGAAGTACAAGAAGAAGATGTGGGGGTAAGCACCCAAGGCCAGACAGACAGTAGTGTATAAATCACTAAATTCGAGTAGGAAAAGTTTCATATTCATTCCTTGTTTAGTGGTGACTTGAACAAAAGGACAAATTCTGGTGAACATTGAGTTTCGTACGGGTTATGTAAGGAAGAGCGTAACATCGAGTTCGCAGTGGGACGATGAATATAAAAATCATAAGAATTGGGATGTATAATGACTCTTTCTTTAAAAACATATAGAAGTTAATAATTGCAATATGTGTGACGATGTTCATGCAAAGTTTTGTTCAGATTGCCACACCCTTTAAAGAAAGAGGAGATTAGGTACATACGCTACAATCACCAATATAGTAAGGGAAATGATGACGGTGATTAACGGCCGACTCTTTCTTCTCAGCTGGCTGTGGACCGAGGCAGGGGCTCAGATGGAGCTGGAATCCTCTCTTGGTATTGGTGGTTTTGGCTACCCTGCCATGGCTGCCATCAACACACGCAAGATGAAATTTGCTCTGCTCAGGGGTTCCTTCAGTGAGACCGGTATTCACGAGTTCCTCAGGTAAGGAGGTGTAATTAACAAATACATTACACAACTTGGAGTAGGCTGAGCAGCGTCACTCACATGTGCTGATCTTTTCAGGGAGCTTTCTGTGGGCCGTGGCTCAACTGCCACATTGGGAGGTGGCGTCATGCCCAAGATTCACACTGTTGAACAATGGGATGGCAAAGATGGACAGGTGAGTGGGAATCACATTGGTCTAATGGTTGGAATGTGTAGCACTGCATGTAGACTAGCATAGGGTAGTCAAACAACCTTAACTGGTTGGTGAATCAGAAAGCGGGTACTCAAGCTGAACATAGACAGGGGCCAGAATGACCGGATAGGTTTGGGGGATAATCCAAAGGTTTATGGGCTGTCCCAGTGGGACAAACTATTAGTCCAGGGCAAGCAATTTGTAGTTAAACTGAATCTGTACGTCTGCTTAGTGTAACAGAATAAATGCCTACCAGCTTTGTACCGCCTCTGCACTGAAACTATGTACTCCATCTGCATTATTATGCAATATTGCAGTGCTCTTAAATCCAGATAACCTTCTTGTCTCTTTAAATAATCTTTGAAGAGGTTCAGTCCATCTCAGTCTTTGCTGACAGCTCGTCTTTATTTTACGCTCTGTCATCCTCAGCTTCCCGTGGAGGAGGACTACGACCTCAGTGATGTAGAACTCGATGACTTCAAGGACGAGTTATGAGTCCAAATGGGGCAGGACTGATCCAGACTATCTGCGTTTGGTCTGGTCTGGTCCTGTGCGATCCACCTCCCCTCTCCTGTGGACGAATGGGAGGCCCGGTCGCCCAGTTACTGAAATACTTCTGAAAAGACACATGAGAGACACCTGCGGTTTCTCACATCATCTTGTCAGTCACAAGGGGGACAGGAAGGAGGGGAGAGTGTGTCGTGTCCTCTGAGTGAACTCTTTCTCACATACCTGCTGAACGGTAGATGCCGCATATTTATACAGCTGCCACCCACTGAGGAGAGGAGGGTGGAGCTTCCGAATGTCACATTTTTGTCATTGTTTCACTTTTTAAAACATTGCCTTTCCTGCCCTCGTCAAGCACCTACTTTGAGATGTGGACTTGTCAAATTAACACTTAAACGTCCCACCTGATGTGACTAAATGTGTCTTCTCTTTTTAAACCAGTGACTGAGGATGTTGGTGAGTTTGCATCATGTGTGTCCAGGACAAATGGGGATACCAAGGGGGGACTTCTTGTGTAGATTTTTCTTACACAACTTTATTTCAATTGTGTGAAAACAAAAGGACATTTTTGTTACAAAAATAAAAAGAAATTAAAAATAATCACTGCCTCATTATTCACATGAACTGTAAACTCATTTCACTGAGCACATGCAATACCAAAGGCATAGAGAGAGCTTGTTAAATACAGCAGCTTGTGCCAGTTCAAGCTACTGTTATCTTGAACAACAATAAGCCACATTTTAACAATTAAATTGAATAGAATTAAGTGATTTAATTAGTTTCCTCTTAGTATAACATGAGTCATAATACTTGAAAGCATATAATCCTGTAAGCATAAATAAAAGATATGGCACTTACAGCAAACGGGTATTCGAAACGAGACGTATTGAAATGCACAAAAAAAAAATGCCTTGACTGAAAATCCACTTCATTGTCCACAGAGGAAAAAAGCCACAGTGACCAGAAAAGTGTACATTAATGTAAACATTAAGACATGGAGTGTTAAATTGAAAGGAGGAGGGGCTGTGATGAAGATCGAGCCAGAACAAGCGGCACAAAGCTGGAGGGATGTAGGTGTGCATGAGTTGCAGGGTGTAATCACTTTCACTGTGTCCTCAGAACTGACGAGAGGCTCCCTGATCCGACTGCAGCAGTCTGACAATGGACGGGTCGCTCTTGGCACCTTTAATGAACTCCTCCAAAGACAATCTGCCTGTGGGGGGGGGAAAAAAATATCAGTTACGAGCAGTAACACATGAAAATGTTTTACATGCAGCAACTACCCACAAAAATCAGCTACTGATGTTTCTTTTGAGATGGTGACAAATAACACTGCATTAAGTAGTTTGAAAATAAATTAGACAGGACCTGAGCCAGAATCATGGTATTCATAGCCATCATGTTTCTTGTCCAGCAGGTGACGCTGCTCTATGTATATAACTCTATGGGAGTGCAGTTCTGCATGAGAGATGTGAAACCTTTACCATGTTTTACCCGAGCATTCGTCACTCTCATAGTATACATATGACAGAAATTAGGTAAAAACATATCAGGTGTACTTTAATTTTGTTTAAAAGATTTTTTTTTTTATTCTAAGATGAAACAGTAGAAAATTACACTTTTTTGAGTCTAACACCTACTTTTTCTTACATAATAGCATTAGATAAGAGGTTCACTCACTCTGTAACTTACTGGGTCTGGTGTGACCAATCACACCAGTGCTACTACTGCCAATATTGTGACTAACAGGAAGGCAGTGGGTGCCCCAACCTAAGCAAAGATCAGGTAAGGTTTCCCCAAGCTCCTCAGTGGTCTTGATTTGTGATTAGCCAGTTAGCTTTATAGGGCTTAAATATTCATTTTAAATTTGTTAGGTTACCTTCAGGTGGCGCTGACACCATCCAAAAAAAATGTAAAATTTGGACTTTATGATGACAAGTGGCCTGTGTTTGAGAGATTGTGTGATGCCAGGAACATCCTTTCTTTTTAGAGCTTCAGATGTGTTATGCTTTCAGCAGAATTTTATTACGGTGTTTTGGTCCTTGGAAAACTGAGTAAAGTAGTTCAATGCAGTTTCCAGCTTTCATGGGTATGTGGAAAAAACATCCTTGAGCATCGCGGGTGCAGCCTGCAATTTACCCTCTACCCTCCTCTGCAGCTGTGGTTTCAGGCGTGGCATATGGCATCACATGATGTCTTAAAATGTCTGTCTGAGGCAGAGCTTGACCTTCACAATGTCAAAACAAAACACTCCTGCCCAGCATCATAGCTCCAGATATCTTGAGCTGTGACGTGTCAGATTCAGTAAGGAAAGTGCATTTTTTGATGTATCATTCAAGTCACTCTAAGTGTCAACCCATTTATGGTAAGCCTGTGGATCACCAGGCTGGGAGCCAATCATAACTACTTCATGTGATATGACATGAATCAAAGTGCCAAAAGTGTTCTGCAAGTCATGGTTTATCATGTAAACAGCTGTTACAAAAGTAATCTTTCACAACAGACAACTGTACAGAAGTCTTGAGCCACATGCGGCCTAATTTCTTTATACTTTGCTAGGAAAACACTACACTAATACTGAAGCATGCAAACATAAAGGTAAATACATACATATGGTGTGTGTAATATATATAAATATTAAAGGGCAAAAACCCTTTATATTATACCCTAAAAAAGTTTGAAGAGTCAGAAAGTCAATATTTGGTTTGACCACCCACACTGAACTCTCTTATGTAAGTTTTCTTTTCATTTCTTTAAGTAGACTTCAAGAAAAGTTCTGCAGGCCTCCAAAAGGTCATTCAAAGCTCTTCGTTGGATGCTCACTCCATTTTGTTCCATTTTCTATCAAGATAATCTGATACTGCTTCAATAATGTTGAGGTCTGGGGAGTGCCGGTCCCAAGCCCAGAAAAATGGGGAGGGTTGTGTTAGGATGGGCAGGTGTAAAGTTTTTCAAATCAAACGTGCTCGTGGAAATATCGAAAAATCGACATATTGTATGGAAATCTCATTCTTATCAAGAATGAGATTTCCATATCAGATTGGTCTGTGCTCAGGTTAACTACGACAGATGCTGTTAGCCAAGAGGGTGACGGTGGAAACTATGTTACTGTTGGCCAAAGACAAAAGAAGAGAGGAGGCTAATACTACGTTAAGTTAGTAGTGTGGAGGTAAGAGTAGACTTTCAATGTAATGACTACGCTAAAGGGAGCATGCTGGCTTAGATGATTTGTCCTATTTCCTCACATTTTTTTAAGTACACACTGCACACCATGTAGAGATATGCCTGGATTTCTCTTTAGGAGCTCTTCAGGAGTAAACGTTATTTGTTCAAAAATACTACTGTATGCCTGTCAAACTTTGTTATGTTTGTCATTTTAATTGGATTCTAAGAAATGAAATGATATTGTATGTTTTTGCACCAGGCTGTTAAGTGCCTAAAAATCCAGTTCAAAACCCTTGGCTAAGTTGTATTTTATGTGTAAACACAAAACTAGTCCATCGTCTTAGGTAGGTGCCCTTTTTAATACTTGATTCATATGTCAGTGCTTAGTGGCTTAACAAGATAACAAAACCCCCCAAAAAGGTGTCAGGTTCAAGGACAGGACTGAAAACAAGTGAAAAAGCAGTTACTGTCCAAATAAAAAGCCTAGAAAACTTTAAAGTGCTTAAGACTACTAAAAATTACCAAAAAAAAGTCTGACTCCTTGGAGACAAAATATAAAGAAATGAGGGGTGGCTCAAGACTTTTGCACAGTACTATATGTTTTTTTTTTTATATTTATCATAACTAATGTTAATAAAATGTAAACTGACTGTTACTAGATATACCTGTTTAACATTGGTATCCACTAATATTGTATTTTAAACACTACATCAGAACATGGGGAAAAAGGCATTTGCAGTTTTGTGTGTTTTTTTTATTTGTTTGTTTTTTTAATTTCCTAATAAAGAGCTGAAAGGTCAGGTCAGTTATTGTTATAACAAAAATTTCTTTTCCCTGGCACAAAGGGAGAAATAAATAATAAAAAATAAGCAAATTAACTTAAAAAAATATTATTTGGTCTGAATTTGTAATCAGTCAACCTGTCCTTATTCCCACGGCATCAAATACTGCTATTTGGTAACAGCTGCTGGTGTCTCAGAGAATAAACACAAGGTGTCTAGCACCTGTGGCAGTAGTGAGACCATTTGCACTACCAACTAGTCACACTTAAGACCCCTTGGTATCACTTTTTTGATGGACTGAGTACCCTTAGTAATTACAATTCCTAAACCTAACCTTTCTTTCTTTTTCTTTGTGGCCATATCCAACCAAGCCGATAGTGAAAACAAAAGTAAAGCATGAGTTAAAACAGAACTCAATAATGACTAAAACTAAAACCAGAAGTCCACAATCTTTTGGTTTCACTAAAGCCACCTAACCTGCTTACGTATGCACTCTTGAAAAGTTAATATAAACATCAGATTTAGTTTTATAGTAGCTATCAGTGTAATGTTTATCGATACTGTTCACAGCATCTCTTAGCCATTAATAAAGTTTCAACAACACTTGTCACAACTTTACAATAACTATCCAAACAGTATTTATCAGGTGGTTTACACACCAAATATACAATCACTGGCCACTTTGTTAGCTACAACTCTTCAGCTGCTTGTTAATGCAAACATCTAATCAGCCAGTCACATGGCAGCAATTCAAGATGATCTGCTGAAGTAGAAGATGAGAATCAGAAGGGGAAAGAAAGGTGATTTAACTGACTTTGAATGTGGCATGGCGTGTTGGTGCCAGACAGGCTGGTCTGAGTATTTCAGAAACTGCTGATCTACTGGGATTTTCCCACAGAACCATCTCTAGGGTTTGCAGAGAATGGTCCAAAAAAGAGAAAATATCCAGTGAGCGGCAGTTCTCTGGGCCAAAATGCCTTGTTGATTTTAGAGTTCAGAGGAGACTGGCCAGAGTAACTTGGTTTATAATAATAGTTATAATAAATCCAGGTATGCAGAAGAGTATCTGTATGCACAACATGTTGAATTAGATGCAGATGCACTAGAGCAGCAGAGGATCGCTGCTGTAAGATAAAAACAGCAAAGCGAGGCTTCAATTTGCACACAGCCTCATCAATATTAGACTAAAGAAAAATGTTGCCTGGTCTGATTAGTTGATTTTGATTACGAAATTCAGGTTTTTACCGTCAGCATTTGGCATGCACAACATTAAAGCATTGATCCATCCTGCCTTGTATCAACAGTTCAGGCTGCTGGTGGTGTAATGGTGTGGGGGTTATTTCCTTTTGGGTCCCCTAATACCAACATTTAAATGCCACAGCCTACCAGAGTATTATTGCTGACTATGTTTATCCCTTAATGAGCACAGTGTACCCATCTTCTGATGGCTACTTCCAGCAGGATTAAAGCACCATTCCTCAAAGCTCAAATCATCTTAAACTGGTTTCATGAGCATGACAATGAGTTCACTGTACTCAAATAGCCTCCAGAGATGCGGTGGAACAGGAGATTCGGATCATGGATGTGCAGCCAATACATCTGCAGCATCTGTGTGATGCTGTCATGTCAATATGGAGCAATATTCCTCTCTAAGGCATGTTTCGGCACCTTGTTGAATCTGCACAACAAAGAATTAGGGGTAGCTCTGAAAGCAAAAGCGGGACCAGATGCATGACTAGCATACTGATTAAGCATTAATAAAAAGTCGATTTATTTATTTACTGTGAAAAGAACAATTTGGTTCACAATGATGTATACAGCACATGGAAATAAGACACCAGCCTTACCATCATTGTCAATATCCATCTGTCTAAAGATCTTATCTGTCCTTTTCTCTGGTGTTGATTCATCCTCGGGCATCTTCATCACTGATGACACCATCTTGTAAATTGCCTATAAAAAAGACAATAATGACTCCTGTGATGTGTGTATTGATTTTGCTGGCTACGTGCGTGAAGCTTTTAGGGCGCACTGATGAAAAATAACCGTTTCCACTGACATCATTTTGCTTATATTGTCTGAAAGCTCTGACCTGTTTTCTGTTAGCTAGCAGATAATGATGTTGGTCTGACAACAAAAGATCCTGCCGTTTCACCCGCAGTAGGTCTTTCTGAACTCACTTATCTGCTTGTATAATATTAAAATTTGATTAAGTAAAGGAGAGAAATATGTCATTCTGGAAAACAGAAAGCTTTCTGCCAGCTGCAACAGCACAGCTTCTGTTATTTTTCCACATCATTCTTTCTTCATTTGTATTTATTACTCCCTATATGTGATACCTTTATTTAGTGTACAAACAATATTTTCTTAAATGGGTGTTGTCCTAGCACTCATTAGTATTGCCGCTGGTGCGATCCCAGTGCAATGTCTCTATTTTATTTTTATTTTTTCACATTTATTTGTTTCCACAAGCACAAAGGACTAAGCCAATATTCAGGCTGCTCAGCCCACCATATTGGAAGAGTAAATATAGCCACAGTGATAAGGAAAACAGAAAGGACAGCCTGCAGATGACTGTTGAACCTAAAAACAGCCATTACCAGAAGGCTAAAGTGCATATAACAGCAAAAATTAGAGCTAAACTTTATTTATTTATTAACAGTCATAAAAAGAATGATTGAATAATATAAATATTTCTAGTTATTGCTGATATAAGAAAAAACAGCATGTAGTAATTATTTGGCTTATATAATGTATTTTACATCTTTTCTAAAATTGTTTGATAGAAGGAAATGATGTCATTTCATTGTCTTATATACAGTAAAAGTGTTAAAAATGTAAAAAGTGATTGTTTATTGTAAGCTAATTTACTCTCTTGACTTATTTTCCAATTCTCGTTGTTATTTGTCTAGATTTTGTTCATTAAAATGTGATAAGCTCACACACACACACACACACACACACACACATAAAACCTCTGCTCTGTCGTATCAATCACACAGCACATAGTATGTCCTCACCTGAACTATCTCCAGCATCTCTGCCCGGCTGATATAGCCATTCCCATCCAGGTCATACATGCTAAAGGCCCATCGTAGCTTCTGCTCCAGCCCGCCACGAGACGTCACACTCAGGGCTATGATGAACTCCCTGAAGTCGATTGTAGCATCGCCGTTGGTGTCAAAAGTGCGGAAGACGTGCTCGGCAAACTTTGAGGCGTCTCCGTAGGGAAAGAAGTTGGCGTAGATCTTCTTGAACTCGTCCACAGTCAGGTGGCCGGTGGGACAGTCCTTCAGGAAGCCGCGATACCACTCCTGCAGCTCATGGTCAGTGAATTCTGTGTTTTCTCTCAGGTCGTTCAGGACCTCGGGCCGCAGCTTGCTGTTCTGTTTCCCCATGACAAAGCACCTTTGCAGGCAGGGCGATAGCAGGGCTGGTGTTTCCTATCCTCCACTTCCTGTGCTTTTACTTTCCAGCTTCCTCTGCTCCTGCAGGGGACCAATAACCCTCATTAATATCCCTGTGTGAATATCATAAATGATTCATGGGGTCAATAATTCCACTCAGTTTGCAGCAGCGTTTCATCAGAAAACATGTTCTGAGGATGTTTTTCAGGCAAACAAGCTGAGGGGGAAAAAGTCTGGATAATTCAAACAGGGTCCATACACAAGAAAAAAAAATAGAGATAAGATTACAACGCAGATGTTAACAAAACACTATGTGTGTGCACACATGTGTATGGAGCAAGGGGGTGGTCTGGTCTCCGTGGATACAGTATTAATTGTCAGGCATGGTGATAATTTATCGACCTTTCACTGCATGGTAGAGGGACAAGTGTCCTGGGGCATTGTAATTCTCAATAAAGCCACGTTCTAAAAGGTCAGGCTGATACTGACTGTTGTCACTGAGAAGGCCAAACATTCATTTTGACAATAATCCTCACCTTCATGGGAAAATGAATCTCCTAACTGATTTTAAGAAGGTGGAATTGACACAATGATTAAAGAGCAAACTCAGAGAGCAAGTAAATGAGCATCCAAGTCAGTCCATAGACAAGTCCACTGGTTTTAAAATACAACAGCAAAGATGCCACTGCAGAACGAGCGATCGTTGAAACCACATTAAGACACACCCTGTTTCAAGACATTAAACATTCAGTGTTAAGGTAAAAAAAAAAAGAGATAAGTGTGTAATAACTGAAAGAGGTCTTTAAAGTTAAACTTTTCTCTTTGTCTTTTCTTTTTCTTTTCTTCACTTTGCTGTTCTTAACTGTTGTCTATGTTCTTGCTGTGATTTTATTTTAATGTCCTGTATTTACTGCTTTCATTTTCCTTAAATGTGTCAGTGTTTAAATGCAGCATACCTGTTAACCTAACACATACACACGAGCGCTTGCTATAAATACGTACAGAAAAGACAAAGCCAGTGAAGTATTTGACCACCTGGTTCTATTCACGTTTGCTTTCCGTGGTTTGCTTCTGTTTCCATGGTTCTACTCTGCAAAATCTGTTTATTCATGTATACAGGGATATTCATGATTGGTGATATGAGGATGCATAAACACATCACATCCAAAATAAAACCTCCTGCATAAAACTCATTATGAAGCAGACGCTGACATGTGTTTGCCGGTGAGCAAAAAGGTTTTGACATTTTCAGAGAAAATGTGTGATGTAGGTGTCATCATGTATATGTCTGCATCTTTATTTTAAGTGAGGAAGGTGTTAAGAATGTGCCAGACTTTTCCCCCCAAAATAACAAGAAGAAACAGCTGTTTTGTTTTCGGGGGGTTTTTTGTAGAAGGAAAATGTTCTTACTTACAAATTGTCTGTTTGATTCTATGGAATTACCTCAAGTTTTCTTTTAGCATGGTTGGTTTGTGGCTCCGTGGGACAGAACGAGAAAGCAACTTTCACATTTGTTATAACGTTTTCTGGAAAACTGAGGAAAAACTGACCAAAACCTGAGCTAATCTTTCACATGCATCTGGTAAAGTGTGAGTGGGAGGGACAGAAAGAGAGATGTGCGGGGGTAGGGAGGAAGAAAGAATGGAAAAAGTATGACACATAGAAGAGAAACTATTTCCAGCTATACTATATGAGCTGCTTTGCTAATACCCACAGTGCAATTATATAATAATCTTTCTGAATAACACCTCCACTCCTCTGTGCTGATATAATGAATTTATGGGAGAGAAGCTTTGTACCCATGTTCTCTCTCTTTCAATTACTGGGACCCCAGCGCTCCTGTCTTTCTGGCAACAGAACGATCCATCTGGCGAAGAACAAATGAGAGCGGCTTGAATTTGGATGAGGTCCTTTCGAAACAGACGGCATATTTGTTATAATTGCCAGACAGGTGTAATTTCCTGTAGGTTTATGAATCAAAGTCACAGAATGACACAGAGGTCTGTAAGTCAAACAAGGAACTATGTCACTCAGCTTTCTGGACAGATAAAAATAAATCAAAGTACAACACAATAACACATTTAATTTCTCAATCCAGCTTTCTTTTCTCATGCAAACTGCATTCCCAAATTAGGAATTTGGAAAACTTTGAAGCGTCTAAGTGTGAGTTCACGAGTGCGTATCTGTTGACTGAAGGATACTACTGCTACTGCTACAGTTAATTTAGAACTGCAAACGTGTCTTTGGCAAAAGCCAGAGTATCTGGTGAGAACCCACTCAGCCACAGGTAGAAAGTGCAAATCCCACACAGAAAGTCCCCGGCTGGCTGGTGGACCTTCTCTCTGTGAGGCAACGGTGCTAACCACCCTGCCGCAGTGTCGGGCTGAATCTGGCAATCGTTAAAGTCACAAAGATTCATCCTTTGGGAAGGATGTCGATAAAAAATTGAATGGAAACACATCCATCCATCAGTGACCAGGCTGATCGACCAAACAGCTAACTGTCCTGAAAGCCAAGGTGTTATTATTGCTTATACGGCTTAAACAGAGTGAAAGTCTTCTGCCTCCTGTTGCATAGAAAAATACTAACACATGACCACAAAATAGCATTTTGTGGTGTCTCAGACACTTCAACATTTCACAGCAGCACTGAGCAACTAGAGAAAAGGTGATTATTATTTTGAGAATATATTATCATGTCTGCTGCCTCTGTTTTAACTGGACCACAGCATAAATCACACACTGCTCTACAGGCCTGACTATAGTCCTTCCGTTTTAACATACAACAGGATGCACCTCCTCAGATCTGTGTCACATGGACTTTTCCAGGACAGCTCAGTGCGCAGGCTGAGCCGGAGTAGACATAAATATGGGCGTTGCTATTTATTCCCTCAAACAAACACAAAGCCACATGAAACACAACAGCTTGTCAGATGGAAAAAGTGCTACCCTCATGCTTCAAGATCCTCTGAGGCTAAGAGAAAATACTCATAATTTGCAACAGCGTGTGCTCTAGCCTAGTTATTTTAGTAAGTAATAGCAACATACTTACATAAGGCTGCGGGTTGCAAAACAGTCTTACAGACTGCAGTGACCTCTGAAATATGTTCATCAAGAACCAAAACAAACCCTTGCCACTGTAATTAGGCATTTTTAAAATATTCTTTATCATAACATATTTTTCTTTTCATTAAAACTGTTAACTGCATTAAAAGTATTCCTGCAAAAAGCATCTTTTTTTTTTACCTGCTGCAAGTTCTGGTAATTTCCTTTAATAAAGTGATTAAATAGATTTGCAGTACTGCTTATAACATTTAAAACATTCCTACTTATGCATGCAAGCTTTGGTCTGGGATTTCAAAGGCTGTTTTAATAAAGTGTTTTTCTTTGTTGTCACATAGAATTACTCAGGAAATGATGTGGTTCAGGGAAAATAAAGTCTTCTCTGCCTTGACTGGTGGGGTTGCAGAGCTGGTGAGCTGAACACAGTCTTGTGACCGTTGCTTGATACACTACAGCCCCTCGAGATTGCCAGTTCACATTCAGTGTTTGCAGTTCCCTTAGATTACACAGCAACAGATCCTGTCCCTGTCCCCAACCCCCATAGCCTTCCTTGTTCCGTATGGTCCACTTTTTTCCAGTGGGTTCTCCGCCTAATGAGACTGTTTCACACAAGCTCCGGTGCAGCATGCATCCCCCCTCCCCAAGGCTACAGCGGGGGTTCCTGTAAACCCGTTTCACTGCTGTTCGCCATTCTTAGACCCACTTTATTTCCTGAGTAGGGCTATGTCACAACAAAGAAAAAAAACATTCTTTCCCACATGCTCATTATTTCATGAAGAACAGGAAGGAAACTACAATGACAGTCAGATACAGAGATGCAGCATGCATATGTTTAAATATATCTGTTCTTAGGTGTTTACAGAGTGAATAGTTCATGCTTATGTTTCCACCAGTTGTTAGTGAGCGTGGGAATCAAAAGACAACTCCTGCTTAAAGTCATATCTAAATGTACATAAGTAATTACTTTTTCTTAAAAAGGATACAATTGAGTATTTGTTTTAATTTATTTTCAGGCAAAGCCTCTAAACAGTGAACATCCACTAGTATTCTTAGTGAATATTGTTAGGTTTTCCATTTGTCAATCAGTACAAATACAACAGACATCCCCACTCCTCCTGTTTTTATATTGCAAGCGGGCTCACACTGAACCTTTTCCCTTCATTAACTCTGGATAAACACGACTGACAGAATGTTTTTAATGCTCTCTGCATCGTGCCTCTTTTAAAGGGAATGTAATCCAAACAACCTGATATGGCTCAGTGCACAGAGAGAAAGCGTGCCCGTTTTAGCCTGCTCTGCAGTGGATGAGCAGAGCAGCGCTGTAGCCTCGAGTACATGAACCACTGGTAACTGGGACTCCATCAGGTGGTTGAGGAGTTGGTGTGAGGTATTTATAAGCTAAGGAGAAAATGAGCTCTCCCGTTATTCTCGCATTCAGCGGTGCTTCGTGGCAGTCTCTCTGAACTCATGTCAGAGAAAATCATTGCAGTGGATCAGGATGAGGTCCCCTGACACACCAGTAGTCAAGGCAACAGTATAGTAGTGCTACAGCTTATGAGAAAGGCAGTGTAACAGTCAATCTGGGGCACACGCAGGGCAGAAGATATATTGAGACTCGAGTGTGTGTGTGTGTGTGCATTTAATATTTCCTTGCTTTTAAATCTGAAACATTAGTATCATATTCATCGCTTGATATTACCAATCATAATACTGCACTGGACCTAATCTAGATATTCTGCATGCTCAAGCTTACAACAGCAAAATTATTATGTGTATTTTTATTACTTTAACACTTGGTGAGTGGGTGTATTTAATTTTGGATGCGTACTCTTCACATGATAGCTATGGTCTTTTTATCTGAAAAAAAAAAACTTGTGAAATTAACTCGAAAAACAGCAACAATAGTGTGAAATAGTAGATGAAAGGAGTAGGCTTTTAATATTTAGCAAGACAGTGTTTTAGATGGCAATCCCATAGTAAGAAAAGGAGCTGGCAGGTCTTTATTTTTTCTAAGATGTCACGCAGTGAGTATTTGAACTTATAATATTAACATTTTACCAGTTTCTGTAGCATTTTTAGGCAAGCTGTGAATTAAAAACTTGATTTGATACTTAGTTCATGTCACTTATACATGAAACCTTGAAAAAAAAGATCAAACCAAGATGAATTAAATCCCCTCCCACACATTCAGCCACACTCTTAGTTTATTATAATATCTACTGATCCTAATCACAAGCATTTTTGGACAAACACATGTTTGCTCTTTTTATGAAGCACAAATCATTGTCTGTTACCTTTGATTTACTTTATGTGCTTCCGCATACATTTAATACATGTGCTTCAATATTATTCAATGTGCCTTGTCTAAGGCTATTTTTCTTTAGCCAGATGCATATAGTCGATCACTTTAATGATCTGATACTGTATATTTTTTTACATGTTTGTACAGAATATTGTATATGTTTTAATTGTTATGTAGTTATGTGGTGCATGTGTTTTTGACTTTTGCTGCCATGATTCCAGGTCTCGCTTGGAAATTAGATTTTTAATCTCAATTAGATTTTTCACCTGGATAAATAAAGGACTAATAAATTAAATAAAACAGTGCATTACATTTGATCAGGTTTTCTTTGCAGCATGTAGTCTGTATTAAGACTTGTGAGCCACTAAGCTGCATTTTTGATAATATTTTTAATTGAGCAACTTCCCAGGGCAGATGAGATGTGTTTTAACTGGGTGTAGTCCTGTCTTGGGGAAATTGCCACAGCAGTCCAGTGTAGAGTAGCCACTGAAGCACAGTGGACTTCACAGTAACGAGAAATGTCTCTAAAAAATTAATATAAACTTACCTTTTTCCTGAAGGTATCTATGGGTCCTCCGGCTGAAAGAGTAAATGTGTGAAGCCCACGTTTCCCACTGTAAGGCGTCACCAGCAGTCGAACTTAACCGTTAACTTGCAGTAGTTTAACTTCACACCTCCTCCCACCGACTCCAACGCGAGAGAAAATATTCGAGTCACCCAAACACTTTTCAGACAAAAGAAAAGATATGAAAAAGCGTGTAAGTATTCTTCCAAGATAGTCTTCTAATATTATTATTATTATTATTTCTATTCAGTATGTCCTGCTTCCAGCTCCCGGTGTAGCGGCTTTATCATTTAGTGGAAGATGTGGCACCCAGCTTGGTTTTCATCCGAATGTGCCATATTGTTCCTTGGGGGGGTTTCCTTCGTCCCGGAGAGGGATTGAACCTTCTCCATCAATTGAAGAATTACTAACAATAGCAGTTTAATCTAGGGGACACTTAGTAAAAGCCAGAATGACCGTGACATGTATTTTAAAAAACATTTTAATGGGATTTCCTGTTTTGTAGTGTTTAAGTAATACTTTAAATCCCTCCCCCTGATACACTGAATGGATCCCTCCACACTCGCAGCTTCACTGTAAGGAACTGTCGCAGCAGTTCAGTGGAAAATTATCAACGGAGACTATTATTAGCTCAATATCTAAAATAAACGCTTCACATCTGGGGGAAAATGTAGAGACTTGGTCAGAAATAGACTAAATAAACACTTCTACGATAACAAACGTGATTTAAAAGTTATTCTGGAATAGGCTAGGGCATCCTGTAGGCGACAGTTTTCCAGGCTTACTTGTAAATACTGTGGAAAATGTATTTTAAGTTCCATTATACAACAGTATACAACATGTTATTCCTTGTAATTGAAACAGCATCATTATATCAAGTGTATATATATACAAGTCCCTGTAATATTGCCGGACAAATTGCTTTGCAGAATTAAGTATTAATGACGTAGACATAAGCTCTTTTCAATGCTTTCCCGTATAAGTCTTCTCTTTCAGCCTCAGCACAGATGCACACTGGTCCATCGGCATCAATAGCAGTAACTTCTCTTGCGCTGGTTAAAGTGACACTGAAGGCGGGATGGTGTATATGTCAGCAATTCAGTGAGAAGATAAATAATTAACTGCGTGCGTTTGCCTCTGTGTGTGTGTCTTCCTGAAGCCTGACACCTGTTTCTATAAGCACATGGAGTGTTTATCTTGACCTTAGAGTGGGTACAATACAGGAGGGGGGGATTGGAGGCAGTGATATAGCAGTCTGAGGTTGCTTTTGTTGCTGCTGCCAATGTGCAACTCAATATTGAAACAAAGCTGTGGATGCTGGACTGTGCGGATGGAAAGGAAAACAGTATTCTTTAAATAACATATCATATTACTTCAGGCTTCTGCAGGTCAAACAATTTCAGAAGTAAAACATAATTTTTATGTAAATAGGGGGTGATCATGCTTATATTACCTGGCTATTACATAAATATAGACCTCAAGTAATGTGTAGTAGGAAAGTAGTAGGAAGAAGAAAGCATACAAGTGTCTGGTTAAAACAAACAAGTGGACCCTGATAGTCTCATAATCGAATAACCGTTTTCACTGGGATTTATTCTTGGTGTAACAAGGTTTTAAAACTGATTATTTTCAGTAATGATAGTTCAAATAGATAGACGAGGAAATAGCATAAGCTGTGTGTGTCAGATAAGACACAGAGTTGTGTGTATTTTGTTGTCAGTTTTAAATATAGTACACATTTTTTAAGGTGACTACAGAAGAGCTGGGTGTAGTCATGCAGAGAGGGAAGCGTTCTCCTTTTCTGCAGAAATGTAATGATCCACTAGAGGTCACCAACAGTTTTGGAATCTGCTGGTATTCAGCTTGGGTAAGTATTCCTCTCTTAAAGCTGAAAATAGGCTGATGGGCATCTTTTAAAGGAGGAGACCGGGCTGTTTATTTGCTGTAGGAGTGTTTCTATGCACAGTCCTCTTCAAGATCATTATTCTTAACTGGATGTTACAGCGTTTTATTTTGTTTGATTTTACGACACTGTCTCTGTGTCTCTGGCATCATGAGTCTTTGCTGTTTATTTATTTATTATTATTGTTTGTTTCATTTGTCTTGTTCATGCATTGCTTTGGCTGTCTTATTCCCTTTGTGTTTGTCTGCATTGCTTCACTAATGCCTCATTAGATTTACCTATAGTCGATCACTTTCATCTGTGACTAATCTCCAATCCCTCTGTGTATAACTTATTGGCCACGTTTTTAGCTACACTTGTAACTGCTTGTCAACACAAATGTTAAATCAAACAATCATATGGCAGTGACCTAATGAATTTAGCCATGCAGACATGGTGAAGACGATATGCTAAAGTCCAAACTGAGCTTCAGAATGAGAAAAAAATTGATTTAAGTGACTCTGAATGTTGGATGGTTTCTGGTGCCTGATGGGTGACTATTTCAGAAACTGCTGATCTACTGGGATTTTTCCACACAACCATCTCTAGGGTTTACAGAGAATGGTCCAAAAGAGAAAAATATCCAGTGATCAACAGTTCTCTTGATGAAAATTTCTTATTGATGTCAGAGATGGGAGGAGAGTGGCCAGACTGCTTCAAGTTGACAGGAAGGCAACTGTGACTCAAACAACTGCTCGTCACATCCAAGGTATGCAGAAGAGCACCTATGAATGCACAACACACTGAATCTTGAAGCAGATTGGTTACAGCAGTAGAGGCCAACACAAGGCATCTCTCCTGTCTACTAAGAAGAGGAAAGTGAGGATATAATTTGCACTTGGGTTCACCAAAACTGGACAATAACAAATTGGAAAGAAATTGTCTGGTCTAATGAGCTTCTATTAGGGCAACTTTGAGATGTGGTGGAAAAGGTGATTTGCATCATGGTTGTGCAGCAACTCTGTGATGGTATTATGTTAATATAGACCAAAATCTCAGAGGAATGTCCTCAGCATCTTGTTGAATTTATGCAATGAAGAACTGAGGAAGTTTTTGAGAAAAAAATATGTATCCAACCTGTTACGAGGACAGTTTAACTGATGCACTGGTGAGTGCAAATATTAGTTCATCCTACAGAGGCTATCCAGGTTGCCTTAGTCTCCAGAGTGATTAGCAGGTTTATATGCAAAAACACAAAATAGAGAAAGAGCAATAGAAATGAAATATGTTCTCTTTTTTCCATATATTACTTCATCTTACTGGGTCATTATTAATCTGTGAGTGAACCATCAGAGATTCATGCTGTTATGAAAGTTTGGGGTTATTTGAAGTTCAAGTCCTCACTTGTTCCCAAAATGAACACATTGCTTCATGAATCTTTTGACCCTCTGTTCTTCCTCTTTCCCTGGAAATTTTACCTTCTGGATGAATTGTGACAGGCCTCACCCCACTGCTAAAATATCGATCTGTCTGTCCTTACATTAACTAGAGTGAGGGACATTGCTCCACTCTATAGACCTCTGTCAATATTTAAGGAACACGAGCCACTGACATCAAGGTTTATAATATGGGTTTTCCATGAAAAACCAGTGAGGGGTCCCCTCGCAGAATCAGCTGATCTTTTTTTTTACAAACAACTCTGTCATATCTGGAATTTTTAAAGAAATTACGAGCCTCAGACTAGGAGCTGTTTTTAAAGTGTTTTATTGCAACTTTTACTAAAGAATTTTTTCCTAAACACACACACACACAGCAGACTCGCTCATTCCACAAGACAACTCTTAACATCAGGGTGTAGACACTTTTAAAGGTTGGATACATGGGACTGGTTTATTCTGGCACTTGATCAGATTGGTATCTAGGAGTTTGGAGACCTGGTCTTATCATAAAACATGGAGGGAGCTCCTCAAGGGTCTCAAAAGTGAAGCCAGTGTTGAAGCTCCTTGAACCAGAATTCTAGCTAATGCCCAGGAGGGTGCAACACCTCGGGCTGTCACAAGTCTGTTTGTAAAGAAGACACAGTAAACATGATATTAACTAATTTAAGGGTTAAATCATTTATAATCAACATAAGTTGTTGGTTGTTTTGCAAAATATGATCCCATTTAGATAAAAATAGATGATAAAGCTACGCTTCAGGGCCTTATGTTTGATAATTTGCTGTGTCAATAGGTTTCTTAGTCACTTCCAGAACTCACCTGACATGTCTGGCTTAAAAAAAAAACAAACATTTTTTTGTCTGTTTTGTTTTTTACAGTACATGGTTGCATTGTTTTGGTTAAGTGTTGTTGTTCAACAAGTAAAATGCATTTGGAACTGCAGCTCTTCAATTAATGGCTGTGACCACCACACACTTTTATTTTTAGCTGAAACCAAAATCTGACATAAATTCTGTTTATACTTTGAGCATTTTTTATTATTGCACATCATCACCTTGGTGCAAGGTGCTGTATAGCAAAAAGATACAGCAAATAAAGTTCTGCTTTTCATCTTCTGAGTTTGATTGTATTATTCCCTTTTTGTGGAGAACCTGTGCCATTTTCCCTTTTTATGACAATTCTCAGAGTATGTGGATGAAATGCAGAAAATGTTTTTAGTACTGACATTTAAAACATTTTAAAAGATACTGATTTGATTGAAAAAAAAAAAGAAACATATACAGGCTTATTGGACATTTTGCAAGTGGAAAAACGATGCTGCACAAAGTACATGATACACTGATAAGCTGCATGTGTTCTTTGCACTACCTCACTTTCATTTGTACTGATAATGGCAGTGCTGAGTAGGCCTTTCTAGAAATGTCTGGGTGCAATAAATGTGTGCGAGCTGACTAAAATACCCCGTTAATGCAGTGTTAAATGTGTTTTTAACTTGAATGTGTAATATTACAGATTTTGTAAATGAATTCAAACAAGCAAACCACTTTCAGAAGATGTACATGACATTTGTAGAAAAGAAGATGAGATGAGATTTCCTGACAATTTTTTTTTTCTTTCTTTCCTTTTTAAAGATTCAATATAAACAACGCCTTAATGATTTCTCAGTGTTAAATGCAAAAACTTAAAATGCATTACCTTTTGTGCTGGTTCTTGTGCCCTATTGTTGCCCCAGTTTCAGACTGGTTATGAAACATTGTTACCTTTGCTGCTGAACATATCACAGCTATTTATCTATACAGTAAAGGATTTTTTTTACAGAACCTTCTACAATTGTAAAACATTCTACAGTTCCACTTGTTCACATTTTAATATTGTAGTGTACATCCCCACAGACACAGCTGCCAGGGAAGCAGAAGAACATCACATCAAGAAGTCTTGATGCATGCTAAATCATCCAGGTAAGTAAATCCCAAAAGGGGAAACATTTGCCCAAACATCCTGGAGAGGATAAAGGGAAAAAGGGCAAAGAAAAGCCACTTCTTTGCACCACCTTTATTTCTAGATTTTTTCACACACATTTTCCCCAGCTCTCCTCAATAGTTAACCTTATTTGCTCTCAGTAACAACCTTTCCTCTTCACAGACAACCACCACACTTCTTAATGAGGAGCAGCTGTGAAGGACCTGGAACCTAAAGGCTACCTACTGATTTTAAAAAACACAATAAATATTCAGTAAATAATTAAACTCTTCTGTGCAAACGTTCTTCATGTGCAAATCTATGCTCAAGGTGCAATGCTGAATAAACTGCTAGATAAGGTGTTTTTAATAATGTGCAAAGGTGCTCCTAGCGTGCTATACAAGTTATAATATAAATAATCCCAGTAAGGGAGTCCTCTTCCTTACATGTGTCATGAGTATCGGAACAGCTAAGACGCATTTTCTCTAAACACAGCCGTGGCTTTCAAACTCTAAAACATGCTGTGGCAAAAATTGGTTGACTCCCAAGGATCGGTTATGCTGTTAAGTGCCAGGAGGATTGCCATAATTTATACATTGGGGAAACCAAACAAACTCGCCCTATGACAGCTGGGATAGGCTCCAGCGCCCCCTGCGACCCTGAAAAGGATAAGTAGAAGCGAATGGATGGATGGAAACCAAACAACCTCTGGCTAAGCGGATGCGACAACACAGAAGAGCCAACTCTTCAGGCCAGGACTATGCAGTCTATTCACACCTACAGGCCAGTGGCTACTCTTTCAGTGGTGCTGATTTCAGTCATTATGCAAAGGTACTGTTTCTAAGTTTGGGAAAACCTGCAGTCAGCTGAGACTGAAGAAGTCACTTAGATGAGTGACAAAACACTATGTCAACATGATTGAGCATGCATCAAGATATCCTATACATAAGCTTTCTTCAGAAAACTCCTATACAAAGCATTGTGCATTACCTGTACTTTAATTCACACCTATGACACTGATATACGAATAGAATAATCTATGGTTTGTGTTTGCTCCTTTGAAAGGGGCCAAAATGAAAAGCTAGTAATAAGGTTATACTTGCAGCTATAAACTGTTCTGTCAGAAACAGCATTAACCTGACAGCAACTGGTATCAACTCTCTTCAGTAATACTGTTAAATATTTACCATTTATATGCTAGTTAATTAACATAATTTTTATAAACAAAACTCAGAGGGTCAAAAAGCTTCATGGTGCAACTGGACAATCTAACATACAGCGGAGCAAATATATCACTGGGGCCCAAACTGGCCGATATTTATTTAGCCAGTGTTTGTTTATTTGCTCATGTATCGGTGTTGGTCTTTATAATAGTTGATAAATGAAAATGTTGGTCTTCATGCAAATAATGCAAAAATTCTTGCACATGGGAATCTTTTATATCTTTTATCTTTTTGTATATTCCCTAGTATGTGATACATTTTGTCCTACTGGAATGGTTCTATCAGTGGGGTTAGGTTTGATCTAAACTGCTATCTGCTACTGACAAAGCTGACGAGCAATATAACTTTAACTGATTATGCTGGTTTATGACACAGCAATATTCTAAGCATGACTTCATTGTCTGGACTTTTAGCCAATGTTTAAACCATAAGATTGACAAATAGGTCAGTAAACAGCAGAAGAGTTCAGCGCAAACTGTATTACACAATTGACAGTGTTGCAGGGTATTTTTTTTATTCAATACAATATTTTTTATTCATAAGTAATATTAACATTAATGGCACTAATAATAATAACAATAACATGTAATTACATATCACTGTATAAAGGGCTGCATGTTAGACACAGGCGGTGGTTAGCTCTGTCTGCTCACAGAAAACGCTCCTGGTTTAAATCTGGTTGGGCTCTTTCTCTGTGAGTGTGCATGTTCTCCCTGTGCCTGCTTGGATTCCTTCTTGGTACTCTGGTACCCACAAACAAGAGATATGCGTGTTTAGTTAACTGATGACTGAAGAACAAAGAGACCTTCTGCCATTTTGGGCTATTTTGCTGAAAATGACAGGAAACTGCAGCATCACATAAGAGTACACTCTAAAAAAAAAAGCCCAAAAAATATTTTGTGATTTTTTTTCTATTCTACTGAAAGTGGGTTTTTTTCATATATGTTGATATAAAAAATTAAAAAATAGAAAACTGAATAAATAAATAGCACAATACAAAAAACACAGTTTTACAATAATGTAAAGCACAGCCTTACAGATAAAGCTCCAAAAGTTGATTCTGTTCATCTGGACGTAGCGTTTTGTGGGAGAAACGTTTCATCACTCATCCAAGTGACTTCTTCAGTCTCAGCTGACTGCAGGTTTCCCCAAATCTTATAAACAGTACATTTGCATAATGACTGAAACCAGCCCACTGAAGGAACAATGGGCTGGGAGGCCAGTTCCTTAATCATAATTATGCAAATTCTCATGACCATTGATCAACAACCACTGATCAAAGACCACTGATCAATGGCCATGAGTACCATTCACAGAGAGCTGGGGAATGGCTGCAATCACAGCATTGTAAGATGGTGAAAGATGTGCCCTTAGGCCCCCTCCTCGATTCAGAGATGGTCTTTCCCTCTTCACGTAAATGGCCTCCTTGACTCCGCGCTCAAACCAGCGTTCTTCCCTGTACAGGATGTGTACATCCTCATCCTTGAAAGAGTGTCCACTGGCCTGTAGGTGTAAATAGACTGCAGAGTCCTGGCCTGACGAGGTAGCTCTTCTGTGTTGTGCCATCCGCTTCGCCAGAGGTTGTTTGGTTTCCCCGATGTATAAATCCTGGCAATCCTCCTGGCACTTAACAGCGTACACTATGTTACTCTGTTTGTGTCGGGGGACCCGATCCTTGGGGTGGACCAGTTTTTGGCGCAGCGTGTTTTGGGGTTTAAAAGCCACAGAGACCCGGTGTTTAGAAAAAATGCCTCTCAACTGTTCCGATACTCCTGACACATATGGGATCACTACAGGTTTTCGCTTGGGCAGCGGTTGTCCTTCTCTCCTTGATCGGCTGGAGCTTTCTTTAGGTGCCTTTCCAGCTTTGACAAAAGTCCAGCTGGGATAACCACATTTACTCAGGGCCTTCTTGATGTGCTGTTCTTCTGCCTCCCTGGCCGCTGTGTCAGTGGGGGATGGTGTTCGCTCTGTGTTGTAGCGTCCTGATGACACCCAGTTTGTGCTCCAGTGGATGATGAGAGTCAAACCTTAAATACTGATCCGTATGTGTAGGTTTACGGTACACGTCAGCTTTTAGATGTCCCCCATTACTGATGGAAATCTCACAGTCTAAGAAGGCTAACCTGCCACTTTTCATATCCTCCCTGGTGAATTTGATGTGTCGGTCCACCGAGTTGATGTGATCCGTGAAATGTAGTACGTCCTGAGATTTGATTTTCACCCAGGTGTCATCCACATATCTGAACCAATGGCTTGGTGGTGTTCCAGGGTAGGATAGCAAAGCCCTCTTTTCCACTTCTTCCATGTACAAATTGGCCACGATGGGTGAAACTGGGGAGCCCATGGCACACCCATGTTTCTGCCTGTAGAACTGACCCTTGTATGTGAAGTAGGTGGAATGAAGACACAGTTCCAAAACCAAACACACTTGGTCGATGCTGAGAGTGGTCCTGTTGCTGAGGTTGGTGTCATCCTGTAATCTCTTACGAACTACCTCCAACGCTTCCGTGACTGGGATGCAAGTGAAGAGAGTGTCAGGGCTCTGTGTGCGGCAGGCGGAGGTGAGGATCCAAATGCAGGACTCGTAAAACCAGATTTCAACAGAAAACCACAGCTTTATTGCTGGCAAAGCACAAAACATGAACAGAACACGAACACTGAGAACCGGGAACACACAGGCATGATCTGATGGTACGACGCGACACCGAGTACGGGAAAACACAGGGCTATATACACAGGGTAGTAATGAGGGAATCGGCAACAGAAGGGAGACACAGCTGGGAGAAATCAGGGATAACAAGACCGGGGGAACAAAGCTGCACACACTAACATAAGACAAAGACTTTCACAATAAAACAGGAAACATGAATCACTACTCAGAAACATGGACAACACAGAGAGACAGACAGAAAATGACACAAGGAACTGAACTATAAGGTAAACCACAATTCCTAAAACATGGATAACAGAAACATGAAACTCTAATAATAATCATCATCATCATCATAACAAGAGAATGAGAAAACAATCCAAAACACCAAGATAACTGAAACACAAAGTACCAGAGAAACATAAAGAATAATCCATGATGCAAAAGTAAACCAAAACATAATAAACTCAAAATACTGGGTCCAACGGACCCAGAACCGTGACAGAGAGATATAACGTCGTACGAGACCATGGTTTCATCTGCCTCCATAATGACATCTCTCACCTTCTCAACAAAATCCAGGGTGTTCTGGATGTGGTGTTCAGAGCTGCCCACCAGCGGGTTGAGGATCGAAGCCAGAAACTTGGAGATGTTATAGGTGACAGAGTTGATCATGCAGACAATCGGTCTTAAAGGTGCACCCTGTTTATGTATTTTCGGTAAACCATACAGACTTGGTTAGACTCCCCTGGGTACAGCCTGTGGTATGAGGTCCGGTCAATAGCCTTGTCTTGTTCTAACTGCTTCAGACAGTCTATCACCCTCTTCCTGTAGCCACTTCCTGGGTCTCGTTTCAGGGGCTCATAAGTATTTTCATCACTGAGTAGTGACAAAATCTTCTCATGATAGTCTTTCTGGTTTAGAAATACTGTACACCTACCCTTGTCTGCCGGAAGGATGATAATGTTGTTGTCATCACTAAGTGATGTGAGTGCCTTCCTCTCCTCCATGGTGATGTTGGATGCTGGGGGCTTTGCATTGCTGAGACAGGCCGAAACTTTCGTCCGTAGTTGCTCTGCTTCCACTTCCGCAATATTGTTGTTACGAATTGCTGTTTCTGTGGCTGTGATCAGCTCCACTAGCGGGATTTGTCTCGGTGTGACAGCAAAATTCAACCCTTTAGCAAGGATGTTTTTCTCTGTTTGGGTGAGCTGTCTGTCAGACAAATTCTTCACCCACTTGTCCACATCCTCCATGTCGCATCCTTGTCTCTTCTGGCCACTGAGGACACTCTCCGTATTTTGCGGTGGTTTCCGACGTACAACAAGTAAGTCAAACTTCCTTTGTTGCCTGGTCTTAGACTTCTTGTGCTGTGCTAGACGAGCCTTCTCAGTAAAGTCAAACACCTTTTTAAGAGTATTCTCATCTAGAAGCATTGTCAGTCTCTGTCAGATCCGCTCCTCTAAAGATTTTAGCATGTCGATGGTAAAATTTGTTTGCCTCACCCGTTCATTAAGCAACTGATGCTGTGCCTTCTGGAGGATTTTTGTTGCCCGGAAGCCTTTAACTGAAGAGCTCATTTGCAGACTTTTAGGAGTAATCCTGTTTTGTCGGCATCTGAGGCTGAATCTCAGGTGGTTCCTGTAGTCCGCCATCTTACGTGCTGTATGCTCATACTGACGTACAAGCTTTAGGCAGTCCTTGCCAAAGTGGGTTAAAACGTCTTGATGCATTCTCAATCATCCAGGAAAGTAAATCTCCAAAAGTTGATTCTGTTCATCTGGACGTAGCGTTTTGTGGGAGAAACGTTTCATCACTCATCCAAGTGACTTCTTCAGTCTCAGCTGACTGCAGGTTTCCCCAAATCTTATAAACAGTACATTTGCATAATGACTGAAACCATCCCACTGAAGGAACAATGGGCTGGGAGGCCAGTTCCTTAATCATAATTATGCAAATTCTCATGACCATTGATCAACAACCACTGATCAAAGACCACTGATCAATGGCCATGAGTACCATTCACAAAGAGTTGGGGAATGGCGAACGCTGGTTTGAGCGCGGAGTCAAGGAGGCCATTTACGTGAAAAGGGAAAGACCATCTCTGAATCGAGGAGGGGGCCTAAGGGTACATCTTTCACCATCTTACAATGCTGTGATTGCAGCCATTCCCCAGCTCTCTGTGAATGGTACTCATGGCCATTGATCAGTGGTCTTTGATCAGTGGTTGTTGATCAATGGTCATGAGAATTTGCATAATGAGACTGAAGAAGTCACTTGGATGAGTGACGAAACGTTTCTCCCACAAAACGCTACGTCCAGATGAACAGAATCAACTTTTGGAGATTTACTTTCCTGCATGATTGAGAATGCATCAAGACTTACAGATAAAGGCACACCAGGAGATTTCTATATAAGTAAACTGAGAGAATTGCTCCAAGAAAAGAAATAACAGCACAAATGCTGTGCAGGTGAATAAAGCTATAATCAAAGTCTAGGCTGATTTAAAAACCATAAAAAAAACAGTTCCATGATTAAAAATCTCCCAGTAATTTTAAAAATTATTTTTCCAGTAACTTTTTTATTTTTTCAAAGGGTTTGCACTTTTTGTATCTGGATTTCTTTTCAAATAAAACAGCACAAAGCGCAGGTGGCGTATAGGTACTTATAGACGGATAAACATGGCAAACTAGGAAACAGGGCAGGGCTACAAAAAATCCAGAAGAATCCATAACTGCATAGATTACATGCTGATACCAAGTGTGGCCACATAATTACCTCTTAACTATTACACCCCCACAAACATACTGATAGATGAATTTTTCCCCAAAAATGTATTACTGTGGAAGAAGACCTGATATTTTCTGAATACACTGATGGAGTGATCATCACAACATTCAAAGCTTATGTTGAAAACTACTGAGTACCTCAATCCATACTGTTTATTGGGAAAATTGATTCACTAACAGGATCCTAGACTACATTGTAACATCTTAAAAGAAAGAAAGAAATACATAACAAGGTTTAACAGTACTTGCAAAATATCTCCAGGGGTATCAACCTTTATGCCAAAAACTTGGTTGGGCAATAGTACTTGCGGCTAACTTGCTGGGTTGCTACATACACCTGGGTCACAGAGTTTAGATTCAGTTTTATTTATTTGTATTTTTTAATTATTATTTGGTAGTCATCTGATTTTAAAGAGACCAAAATAGGTTTATTCATCCTCTGATGACTCTGGGGTGTTTTCCTTCTCTGAATTCTTTGTCTCGTTGTTCTTGCATGATTATATCTTCCATATAATATGCAGACTCCAGAAGCTGATTAAAAAACAAAGAAATGAATGGACTGGTTAATTATAAAGTCCCTGTTACCTGCAGAACATTAAACTAAGACAAAGACACACTGGATTAAAGAAAATGGGGAATTTGTAATAGTGTAAACATAGTAGTATTTAGCATTAAAAACAGTGACATTAGTAAGAGTGATTTTTTTTTCTATTTGCCATATTACTGTTGTGTGCGTTGCTGGTTTTGTGCAAAAACACCAGTAACAGCTACCACTAAATATTTGAAGTATTTCAAATATTAGCCTATATGTTTTATAAGGTCATATAGTTTGAGTACTGTTACTTATATACATTGGTAACCTTTTTAAAGTACACAGACTTACATTAAGAATCGTTTGGTGATTCATGTTGTTTAACTGCTGAACAGCTAGAAAAAGTCCAGTCTCAAGTACTTAACAGGACTTTACACAGAAAACTTGCAACTTAGAAGATCATACAGTTTAATTCAGTTAGAATATTGCTATTACAAAAGAAAAAATAAATAAGCTTTAAATTTAAAATGGAAAAGGACAAAAGTGTTCGCTTTAAGCTCCCTTTGGACTCTGTGTTAGTTCAAACATTATCAGCATCCAACAAAAAGTACTGATCAGGATATATATTGCAACAGACCATTACACAATGTTTAGATGTAACTCTGAGATCAGTGTACAAATAAAAAAGACAATTTCATGTTTTTAAGAATTTGTATGGTAATTGGAAATGTTTAATATAGTGCGATATAAATTATTGAAGTAAACACCATTTACAAATAATAATAATAATGGTTAAGACAGCTCAAGGTTATTGCTGTTTATTTATTGCATGTGCCTTTCATGCCACAAACAGAATAGCAGACTCTCTTCAAACAACTAATCAAATTTTGCAGGAACCTTTGAAACTTTGTAGCTCAAAGTTCAGTGTCCCAACCCAAACCAAGGTCTGCAAATGTTTTTGCTGTTGTCATTTTGGGCTGTGGAGCAGAAAAACAAGCATCTAACTTCATTACACTGTAAGTATTATTATTTTTGTCGGTTGGTTGGTTGGTTTTTGACTGTAGAAAGTACAAGTAAAGCAACATTGCCATTTTAAGCAATGTATATAGTGCAAATATGTACATTTATTATGTTATATAATCCAAGACTTTTTGCTAACTTAAGTGTTTTTAAGGCAGTTTTTACCAATCACTGTAGCCTAAAATGAAGCAGTAAGTTCAATAAACAAAGAAACACTAGACATTTAATGCTACCTTTTTAATCTTCAATTTTTTCAATTTTAATGTGTGCAATCTCTCTGTCTGTGAATCAACTGGAGTATTTTAGAGTGTAGAATTGCTCATTAAATCTATGTCTTTATCACATACACATTCACAATCATTAACTGGAAAGTGTAAGAAATAACATGAATTGTTGGTGGTGGGTTATTAGCACGCTATTAAGAATGTAACAGCGTGAAGAATAAAAACAATGCAAACAGTAATTAGTTGCTATCTTCCACCGTAAGTAATGAAGTATTAGAAAACCAGATGATCTCTTAAGACTAACCCTTAATATCCACTCAATGAATGACAAACCACATTAATAAAAGAAGATTTTTTAAACACAATATATCCATTTTCCATGTCTCGTCTTTGAGCTCTAAGTGTGTTTTAAACCCTTTTGCCTTTGTCCCTCCACACACAAGAGGGTAGGGTGGACTTTGAGCATTCAAAGAATTGTCTGTGCCTCCCAGTCTCCCAACAGGGCCCACCTGAGAGTATAAAAGCCTCAAGCTGAAGCACAAAAAAATCAGTCTCATTTCGGAGTACTCGTTGACCCAAAAGGAGGGGGCTTCAACGAACCCATCATGGGGGACTCAAAGCTCTGCCTTTTGCTGCTCCTCAGTACATCTGCCTTGACTTGTGAGTAGTTCCTAAATTCTTTCAGTTTAAAAAAGTATTTTTTACAGTGTTGAAAAGTTTGCAATAGATATCAGTGTACTGTAGACTTTGCAGAATTGTTAAATGAAGGTTAAAAAAAACATGCAACAAGTACAAAAATTGGGAAAACACAAAACATCTGTTGGTACTCACCTATGTGTAAATCCTTGTTAGGTTATTATTAGGCTTGGTAGATGGGTTTAAGTTGTAGTGCATTGCGTTTTAGTTGTATTACAGGTGCTAAAGCAAATGATTAATCTTTGTTTTCCAGTTGCACAAGATCGTTATCAACCAACCTGTCTCTGTAAGTTCATTTTGATGTTGACATCAAGTTTGCACAGTAGCAGTAGTTTCCAAAAGATAACTAATAAATGAGTTCTCATTACTCTAATCTCATCTCTTCTAGTGGCTCAAAGGTACAAGAGCCTACACAAGTATGAATACCAATATGAAGCTGAATCTCTGAATGCCATCAACGGAGCCTCACATCTCAAGAATGGACACAAGGCTTCCTGCAAGGTATGAGAAACATTTCACAATGATGCTAAATCATCCGTTTTTCCCTTTCCATTCCATGTATTTCAGAAAGAGAAATTTCCCTCCTCTCACAGGTTGAAATTGAAGTGCCTCAGACTTGTAATTTCATTGTACGCACTACTGGCTGCAGGCTGAGTGAAGTTGTTGACACGGACGCACAGGGTAACCCTGTGTTTGCCAACAGCCCCAGCTCTGATGCCTTCGCTGCTGAAATGGAAAAGTATGTAATTTCTCCATGATAATTTAAACCATTGAAAAAAAAGTGGTATATTTGGAGACTGTGCACTTTTTTTTTAAAGGTATCCCCTGAGGGTCGTGATTGAGGGTTTGTATGATGTGAAACTGTACCCTGAGGACGGTGAAACAACAACTGTCCTGAACTTTAAGAGGGGTATCATCTCTGCACTGGCTGTTCCTGTGCTGGAAGAAGACAAGAACAAGAATATGGTACAACACAAGGAAATACACAGTGCAACAAAGCTGGATTAAAAATATCACACACATAAACCACATTCTATATGTATTAAAAAATGGTTTCGTAATCATATATTACACATTTTTATTTATTTCATCTAATCTTTACCATATTCACTGCAGCCTACAATTCATGGCAACTGCAAGACCCACTACACAGTCAATGCTAGAGAAGACATTGCAACTGACGTCAGCCTAAACAGGGATCTGTCCAGATGTGACAAATTTGTCCCAATGAGAGATCACACCAGCCCCTTGGCTCTTATCACCGGCATGGTAAGGCACTCAAAGACAAGCTGTGAGCTGAAAACTTTAAACACTATGACAAATCAAAAGAGAAACTCTACCTTTGTTCGTAGTACTGTGATATTAATGTGTCTTAACACACTGGTGGTTAAATTTAAGCTATAATGGAAAGAAAAGCTGAATTGAGTATCTTTAAAAAAAAATTGTAATGCCTTTACTTTTGCAAAAGATTACACAAAAATGTGCAGACACAAATATCCACAATGCTAACATCCTCATCTATAACTTTTAAGCACTACCCTCTTGCTCAGCTGATCAGAAGCTCCCAAAGCTGCAATTACAGGTTTGACAATGAGAAAAAACACATGACCTTTGGGTCCTGCACTGAGAACCACATCCTCATTCCCTTCTCATATAAGTAAGTCAAACCTTGTACTACACTCTATTGAATGCTCTGCTATGTAGGTACACACAGGGATATGCATTTGTTTTGTTTTTCTCCCTGTTTTCTAAATTTAAGGAGAGAATATGGAGTTGCCAATGTTGGAAAGCAAGAGCTCACCCTGGTTAAAGTTTCTCCTCACAATGACAGAATCTTTGTTCACGGTAAGCCTTTTTTTGTTTAATTTGCTTTGTTTTGATTTGTTATAACTAAAATGTAGTGCAGACTCGTGATAATCTTTTTGTTTGTCTGCTAAGGTGTCCTTGTCAAGGATCTCCACATGGAGGCTGTTGAGGACAAGAGTTTTGTACAGGATAAAGATGCAGTTCTGAATCTCCTGAGAGAACTGGACACTCTGCCTGAGAACGAGGGTGAGAAGAGGGCTCCCCTGTTCCACAAGCTTGTCTCAACGGTCCGTGGAATGAAAACAGAAACCTTGAGCGCGGCACTCCCTGAGGCTCTTGCGGTGTCCCGAGTCCTCACCTACCAGGTACTGGCTCAGTGTGGAACTCCTGAATGCAGCAGTGCCATCATGAAGATCCTCAGGACCTTTGACACCAACGCTCTTGAGGTTGATGCGACTGTCTTTGCTTTGGGACTCGTGTCCAATCCTTCTGCACTCTTGATCCACGATATGCTTGAGATGGCCAAATACAAACCCAGCAAGCCTGTCATGTATGCTCTGAGCAATGTTGTAAAGAGGTAAGCAAATTAAATCAGACTTTATTCAAGGAAAAATTTCTCGATAAGAAGAAAAAAAAGAGAGAAAAATACATTTTGGAGGCTAAATATTGTGTTTTCCATTTTTACAGGTTTTACAAATCTGAAGGAAAGCAAATTCCTGAGATTCACTCTGTTGCTGAGTTCATGGCTTCCCAGTTGGGTGACTGCTCTGGAGACAAAGACAAAACTTTTATGACACTCAGGGTAGGTATTCTGCCCATAACTTCAAACTAGAATACTGTTACTGTAGAAATAAAGTTAGAGAATTACTTTTATGATAATTATGATTGTTTGAAGCAAAAATATATCAACACATATTGAATCTTGATGATACAATGTTTTTATTAGCTAGGTGGTTGCTAGGCAACAATGATTACAATGTAACATCTGATATAGAACCTTTAGGGTTCTCAGCTGTACCTGTCTGCCTATTTGTTTTCTCAACTCCTGATTGTGTTGGAGGAGTTCGCGACCACAGAAGCAAGCAAACACACACAGACACAGATTTCATGTATTATAGTAAAATAAACAGAAATCGATGATATACATTTAAAGGGAGGATCCTTTGGAGCAACACGCTAAAATTGCCCATTACAAAACAAGATATCATGATCTCACCTGTATGAGCATGTTGAAGCATGCATGAATTTATACTCTTCTTCATGTGTTGATTATTTGCTTTACTTTTTATCTTAGGTTATTGGAAACATGGCTCCAGCTGTGGTACCTGCTAGTCCAGCACTCAGGACTGCTGTGATCAACTGTGTGAACAAACCTACAGCTTCTCTGGCCGTGCAACAAGCTGCAATTCAAGTGTACAGGCTGACCCCTCTCCCTGAAGAGGTAACCTATTTAAAAAAGTTTTTTTTAGAAATTCTTGAAAGAGTAGTTCTCAAATAGTTACCTGATCACTTGCATAAATTGTTTATTTGAAGAATTTCAGTCAGGATTTACAGAGCAACAAAGCACAGATAGAGCACTAGTGAAGAGTTGCAACTCAGTGTAGCATCTGATATCACTAATAACAAAAATGTATTATAAAAATTATCACATGGCAGGAGTATTAAATGAAATTTTCATGAAGTTCGACAGAGTTCTGTGCGAACTTAAAACATACATGTTTCCCTTGGATAACATTATTAGACAACACTGCATACAATTTCATTGCTATGCACAGAGGCGGAGGCAGACATTTGATACACCCGGGGCTTAGCCCTAAAGGGTAGTATGCATGTGGGATTTGGGGGGGGGGGGGGTTAGAAATGACTGAAAGATTAATTGGCTCTGTTTTGAGTTTTGTTCAAAAAAGAATGACTTCATATAGGGAAATATATATATCACATATGCAGGACACCTTAAACTAGTTTTTTAATTAAGCAGCAAGGCAGAACAAAGTCGGGGCTGTATCAAGACACGCGGACTAAACCCCAATTCAACCAAACCCAGAACTGATCTGGAATTAAAACAGGACTACAACAGTTCAAAATCAGGACTACTTAGGATTTAACCAAGACAGAACCAGAATCAGAACTAGATGATAGTAGCACTAAAAATCATCATGGACCTGCACTACACTTATTTTTTAATTCTACCAAAGTACACTATTTAGATTGAGAAAAGTTTATATAATTATTTAGCCTTGTTGTGCAAACAAGCCTGCATAACTTAATAAATATAGAATTTGAAAAATAACAAACCTAAAAAGAAACACTAGGTACGAGATAAATGAGTACCTATGATACGGTGATACTTTTGGTAAACAACCATTTGACTAACATGTCTGTCTCACCTGGCTCTTGTTCCATCTCTGTTCTGTCCTCATTCTCCTCTCCATCTCCCTCTCTGTTCCTCTCTCTCCCTCTTTGTGCTGACAATCAAGCCAAACACCAACATCATCAAATATACAGTTGAAACCAGATATTTACATACTCTTCAGATAAAAACACAAACACTTTTTTAATTGTAACATCAAATCAGACTAAATGTTTATTTTTTTAGATTGATAAATATAAAAAACATATTTGTTAACTTTAAGAGTAAAGAGAGAAATTGTCTGTATTTCTTAATTGTAAATGGCACCAAATTGTATTCAAAATTGAGCCACACTTATGGAGGTCCACAATTCTTTTCCTGGTGTTTTGGTTGACATCTCTTGATTTTCCCATTTCAAAGAAACAGGCTCTGTGTTTTGCCTTATATGCATCCACAGGTGTGCCACCAATTTACTCACAAGGACTCTACTAACCTATCAGAAGCTTCATAAGCTCAGAATGGAATCGTCTGGAGTTTTCTTATTAATTAACAATAAACTTAGTGTATATGTACTCCTAAATTTGATGAAAGTGATAAAAAATAGACAGCTCTGTCTCTCTTTATTCTGACATTTAACTAATTCAAAAGATATTTCAATATTTATTTATCTAAAACAAAACAAGTTTACTCTAAATTGATGTTTAACAGTAAAAAAATGTTCTTGTGTTTTCCATAAAGTGTATGTAAATATCTGGTTTAAACTGTGAATATACTGCTGTGTATTGAAATTCCTCTTGTTTTGCATAGGAATATACTGAACAACATATAAAGCATAATATATAAAATAACATCTACCAGAGTTTTTTCTTTGAAAGAAGCCCCTTATGTCCATTCTTGTATATCAGTACATTACTGAAACCGATTTATTTAGCCGTGGAGGGTAACAACTGAAAATATGAAATAAACATACATGTAAGCTAAGACTCTCTAAGAAACAGCTTTGTTGTTGTTCAGCTTTTCATTTCGCCATTTGTTGATTCACTTGAAGAGCAAGTAATGTAATATGGGTCAAGTGATCAGTTTGATAACAATCTTTCGTGATACACCGTCATATTTACATTATTTGTACAGTACGAATGATTTGCTTCGGTACCTGGTCGAACTTCAGTTCTCCTCTATCTGCCTGGCTGCGTTTCTCCAACAGCAAACTCACAGGCAGCAGCTCCCCCCGCCCCCTCGCTCAGTCGCTTAGTGTCTGAGCTCGGATCATACCAATATTAGGGGGGATTTACGCACAGTCATAAATCCCCCCCCCCCCCCCGCCGCTCCGCCACTGGCTATGCAGATGACACCCAGCTTTATTTATGGATAAAGCCAGATGACACATGACTTGTAATGTTTTCTCCTGAATTAAATTTTTTGACCAGGATATGTCCTTCAGTGTGCATATTAGACAAATATGTCAGACTTCTTTCTGCTTTCATCTGTGCAATATCTCTGTAATTAAAAATATCCTTACTCAGAATGAGTTAGGATATCATAAAATAGTTCATGCATACATTATTTCTAAACTGAAATGCTGTATTTTCAAAGTTTCCCTAAAAAGCCTTCCATTACTCCAAAACGGTGTAGTGAGAGTACTAACAAACGTAAGAAAGAGAGATATTTCCCCATGTTATCGTCTCTTCTTTTTCTCCCTATTAAATCCAGAATTGAATTTTAGATCCTTCACCTCACATACAAAGTCTTAAATAATCAGGTTCCACCATATTGTAAAGACCCCCAAGTACCATGTTATCTTTACAGAGCAATTAACTTTCACACTGCAGGCTTACATGTTTTTCCCACAGTCTCTAAAAGTAGAATGGGATAAAGAGCCTTCAGCTATCAGGCCCCTGCCCTTGGAACCAGCTCCCAGTTTGGAATTGGAGCATACACACCATCCCTACTTTTATTATTAAACTGTGCTTTCTGATAAAGATTACACTTCATCCTGGATTTGATGACCCTGAACCATCACTTATTTAAGCTGCTATAGGCTCATAGTGCTGCAGGACTTATTGTGATCCACTGTGATTCACTGTCATACACTGTGAGCACTTCTTCACCTCTCGCTGTGAACAATTCTACTCATCTCTTTTGTCTTTCCACATCATGGGCATGAATGTCATGTTAATTTTATGAGTTTAATGATTCCTTTGAATGCCAATAAACTACCAAAAGTATATTTGAGGTGCATTTTTCTAAGGGATATTTAATCAAATATTTATTGGGGTGTATTTATACTTGTATGCATATGTTTGACCCTGTGTAGATAATAGAAAATCTGAAATAAATTCAAATTTGTGTCCCCAAATCTTGTTTTTTAAAGACTTGAAAGATGTATGTTGTACAATCATTCCACTCTGGAAAAAGAACATTTCAAAGAAATCATTACAAGTCCCAATTTACTGTGACATTCATGCCAATAACGAGTACATGTAAACTTTTAACCAACACTCTACCAATGTAGCATGTCATTAAATTTGATCTCCTTTCAAATCAGACAATTAGTCAGACCCATATAATGACTTTTTTTTTACACTAATTTGTTTTAATGTACTTTGGCCACAGGGCAGAGAGGAGTTTATGCAGGTTCTTCTGGACAGCACTAGTCCCATGCAAAAACGTATTGCTGCATATCTGGTACTTATGAAGAACCCTCAGCTAAGTGAACTTGCCCGGATGGTGAATGCCTTGCCTAATATACAGGACCAACAAGTCAAGAGCTTTGTCATCTCCCACATTACCAACATTTTGTCCTCATCTGGGTCAGAGACTCAAGCGTAAGTGAGAATTATTGGTAAATAGAAGTTGTTATTCCAATTCGGTCACAATAACTCGACTATTTTTTTCTACAGGCTGAGACAGAAGCTTCAGGATGCCATTCAGGGTAATGAGATTGGGCCCATTATGGACCCCACAAAGTTCTCTCGCAACTATAAGTTTGGATCTTTGGAGGGCAATATGATCTTTGAGGGTACAAGCTACCTGCCCAAGGAGGTCATGCTTGAAATGACTCTCAAGGCATTTGGCTATGACATTGACATGGTGGAGGTAATGATTTTGGGCCATTTACTGCAAATTGAGACACTGTTTTGAAATGTTCGGTTTAACAGAACAAATCTGTCACCTTTGAAGATCGGTATGGAGGGGACAGGATTTGAGCCGACTGTTGAAGCTTTGTTTGGAGAAAATGGATTCTTCCCTGACACTGCCATGCAGACTATGTATTTTGTGTCTGACAACATGCCACAAAGAATCCGCGAAGTCATGCAGAACGTGATCCCTGCTTTCAAGACAGACCGGATAAATAGACAGGTATTTCAGTCGTGGGGTGGTGCTCTTACATGGTGTTGACTCTCTGCTGTATTGTATCACTTTCTGTTCCAGTTACAATGCACATTGCACATTTGTTTTCCCCACATGGTATTTTGTGTAGATCTATCTATTTAACTAAAACATGAATTTAATTAAAACAGATAATTGCCTGTCTTATAGTGTAATCTTAATTTTCTTTGTATAACTTGAATAACCAGTTAATTATATTAACAGGGTTAATTGATTTTGTCTTTAGGAATTCGCTAGCTTAGCTTAGCTCAACCACCCGCACTTTCCTGCTCAGTGTGTCAGATGTTTATCTACTCCTCGCCCCCCTTTAGTAATAACAATACTTGCAAGAAATGTACCCTGTTTGCAGCTTTGAAGGCCAGGATCAGTGAATTGGACACCTGTCACCACAACCTAGAAAACCCTGTAGCTAGCCTGGCCCCAGCAGCCAGTGCAGGTGAGGGTAGCTTAGCCACCATTCGCCCTCCCCCAGCAGACTGTCCCGAGCAGCCATAGAAAACAGGCTGGCTAGGGGACCTACACACACGTTGAGGAACAAACTCTGGATATTGGTGGATCTGTTTTGAGAAGTGTGATGTTAGAGACACCTGCAGCAATAGTCAATTATCTTCCTGGGGCCAGAGCAGGCGACATTGAAGGAACCCTAAAACTGCTCTCTAAAGACAAACGTAGATTTAGTAAAATTATAATTTAATGACTCCCAGTTCCATAAATTTGACATCAATAAATTAATACTAAACTGGTGTGTAACGTTGCTAACACATGTTGGACTCTAGCTTTCTCTGTTTCCCTCCCCAGTCAGATCAGGAGTGACATGTTTAGCTACATGTTGTCCTTAAATTGCCCTCTATCTGAGTGGTGTCCATAAAACAATGTGCGTTTTATAGACAATTAGGAAACTTTCTGGTGAAAACCTGGTCTTGTTAGAAGGGATAGCATCCATCCCGCTTCAGACAAAGCAACTCTGATTTCTAGAAATCTGGCTAAATGTATTAAATCCCCAAAAACATGACTATCCAGAATTTAGACCAGGAAGCAGAATTGCAGTCTACACACATATCTGCATCTTCTCTCCTCCTGTTCTCTCCACCCCATCCCTATACCCCTTGATACTGTTGAGCACAGTGTTGTATTAAAAAGATAAGAGCATTCTGTAGGAATTAAAGGTACTGTGCCACAGTGGTTTGAATCATATCTAATAGATTCCAATTTGTTTATGTAAATGGGGAGTCTTCTCACACGCTGAGGTAAATTACGGAATTCTACAGGGTTCCATGCTAGGACCAATTCTGTTTACATTACATTGCTCCTCTTAGGCGCATACATTTTCATTGCTATGCAGATGCAGATGATACCCAGCTCTTTCTATCCATTCCCTACTTCTAAACTGATATAAAACTTAAAAACCTTAGAAAAATGGTATATAATAAGATAACTGCATGAATGGCATTGACCTCCAGTGACACTGAGGACTCTTATAGTAATTTCTAACAAGGATATGTCCTTCAATCTGTATATTAGATAAATATGTAGGACTTCTTTCTTACATTAGTGCAAGATCATTAAAAAAATAGAAAAATCCTGCCTCAGAGTGATGTTGAAACACTAGTTTATACACTTATTTCTTCTTCCCTGGGCCTGGTTTCTTCCGGTTACAAGGGAGGATTTCCTTCCCGCTGTTGCCAAGTGCATGCTCAAAGGGGTTGTTCGATTACTGGAGTTTCTTTATATTAGGGTCTCTACCTTATAATACCTTACAATATTAACCACCTTGAGACCACTGCTGCTGTGATTAGCCATTATATAAAAATTGAATTGAATTGAATTGAGGAGCAATCTGTTTTACTTTAGTCAGACTTTAAATTAATTATGAACTCTTTCAGTGGGTAACATTTTAAATTGTTTGCCTATATTTTGGCCTCCTAGAACCTGATGAAGGAGATCGGACAAAATCTCAACAAACTGGTGAGAGAGCTGAAGACCATGCAGTCTCCAGAGGCAATGGTTTATCTGAGACTTTTGGGAAATGAGCTGGGATATCTGAATACTAATGAAATGGAGGAGATAGCCTACTCTGCTGCTACGATGATCAACAACATGTTAAAGATGTTCCCAACTGATGTAAGATGAAGTTAAAGGACATTCACAGTGTGCAATCAATTCCTAATGATTTAAAGATTCTATTATACGTGTGTTTTTATTTTCCACAGTTAATTAGAGCACTAATGGTGAACTCTGACAACACAATCTTTGCCCACTACATCTTCATGGACAATGAGTTCTTCCTGCCTACTGTCACCGGTGTGCCTCTGAGGATTGCACTCTCTGGTACTTTTACACCCGGTATCAAGGGTGGACTGAGGATTGCTCGTGACATGGTAATTCTCCATAAATATATTTAAATGCCATCTGTCATTTTTTTTCACCACATGATCACAGGTGTTAACCTTTCTCCTGTTTCCACACAGAGTGAAGTGACCTTCATGCCCTCTGCTGGTATTGAGTTTGCAACTCAGATTGGCTCTCACATCCCTGAATATGTCAACTCTGGATTAGAAATGCACACCAACTTTTTCCATGAGAGTGGCCTGAATGCCAAGATCACCTTTGGTCGTGATAATATTAAGCTGACCATCCCTGCTCCAACAAGTCCAACAAAGCTCATCAAAATTACGTAAGCAAAAGCTAGACCTTTTATATATTACTTAGCTTTTCTCCAATATGAATACAGAGAAAACAGCTGATTAAATCTTATCTTGAAGTAGAACCCAATGTTTGTCAAAGCAAAATTAACAAAGCTTTGTTTCTATGTATCTTTGATTAAATTCATTTAGGACAGAATTACATTTTACCTTTGCTACAATTCCTATTTAGAAACAACCTTGTGGCTGTGACGGGATCGGAGGTGAAGACCATCCCTCCAATCGTGAGG
Organism: Pelmatolapia mariae; assembly: GCF_036321145.2. Classification (NCBI taxonomy): domain Eukaryota; kingdom Metazoa; phylum Chordata; class Actinopteri; order Cichliformes; family Cichlidae; genus Pelmatolapia; species Pelmatolapia mariae. The sequence goes on from NC_086240.1 coordinate 15,372,517, forward strand.
GACAAGGTTGATGTTAGTGAGTGTAGTCCTGCCTTTGTGGGAATGAAATACTGCACTGCTCTGCAATACATTGACGCTTCCTCTCAGGAGACAGTGCCCTACTTCCCCCTCACTGGAGACAGCAAGTGTGTAAAATATTCTTAACCACCTGCAAATAACTGTCTCTTAAATGTAATTATTTCATAAATAAATACTGTCAATTTAACCTAACAGATATGTTGTGGAGCTGCACCCAACTGGTGAAGTTTCAGAGTACACAGCGACTATTGCCTATGAACTCCTCAGCGAGGGAGACAATGGCCGGCAGAAAGTTGATTCCTTGAAGTTTATTCTAAAAGCTGACGGTAATGTACAATATTTGATTTTTTTTTCTTCTTTTGATTTGTTTACAGTTAAATCATAATTTTTTGGACAAAGACAACATTTTTATAATTTTGTCTTCTTACACCACCACAGTGGATTTTAAATTTGAATGCAGTCTTTCAGCTTTAATTCAAAGGGGTTCAACAAGTATTGCATTAACTACTTAGAAATTGGTTGTCATGCATCTCTCTCCTTCCCATACTTTTCTCTTTCCATCATTCTATTGTCCTACAAATTATGGACTTAACTGTAACTTTAGTCATTCAATTGGTCAACAACAGGTGCAGAGCCAACTGAAGCCAGAGCAGTCATGAAATATAACAGAAGGAGGCATGTCATCAGTGCCGACATCCAGATCCCTGACTACGATGTGGAGGCTGGAGTTAGGCTGGGTGTTGTGGATGGAAACACAAAGGGCAGAGGAACTCACACCATCTTTCTCGATTTTTTAAACAAAAATGTTCCTCAGCTCTCCCTGGTTGGTCGTGCCAAGTAAGAAAGCAACTACAGATCACTAATAATCAATAATTTTTTAATCTCACTGCTATCATTAACAGCAACATGTATATGTTCTTTCAGTCTAAAAGCCATGAAGGAAGGTATGCTCCAAGTCCAACTTGTGGTCCCATCAATCAGTGCTGAAGCTACTGTCACAGCTACAATGAAACGTGATGAAGAAGTGGAACTGGAGCTTGAGAGTGAAATCAAGGTCATGGATGCCAACTCTCAACAGAAAATCAATATCAAATATGGTAAATTGCTTTTTCAGTTACAGTGTTCTAAATGTCCCATCACAAGTTATTTAATAATTGCGTATTGTTGCTTTTTTGTATCAAGGTATGAAAAATGACATCCTCCTCTCTGTAGAAATATCTGTCACTCTGAAAATCATAGTTAATAATTGGAGCCTAAAAGATGGTTTTACTGACCATTTAAAGGCAACTATGATCAAGACGTAGTGAAAAAGTTGACCCATTTCTAATAGATTGAATTTGATTTTTCTCATTAACTAACTTTGTTTGGATTTTATTCAGTGCTCTCTTCTTTATCATTTTAGACGCCACAAAAATTGAGGTTGAGGTCAAGTCGGATGTGAACGCTAAGACCACCATGTTGCCTAAGGGCGACTTGATTAAAAATTATGGCAATGATCTTCTTGACATGCAAGTGGGACAAACTGACATGAAAGTTCGTCATATCTTCAAGAAGTTTGTGGAGGTACATACATATTTGCTCAATTATACAAATGTTTTTCTTAAAAAAACATAAACTCAAAAACAGAATCAGAGTACTTTATTAATCCCAGAGGAAATTTTGTAACTGTGCATATAATAATGGTTATCTGTTTTCAGGCAGCAAACAATTACATGGAAAAGTATGGTGCTGATTTCCCTTACATTCGGAACTTCAGATTGCCTGACATGCCAGAGATTTCCCTACCAGAGACACTATTCCTGAATACGTAAGTGTATTAAACCTCATGGTAAATATTAAAACTGTCTAATTTTTCTCCCTAAACAAAGAGATATTTACTTTTGTCTTTTTAATAGTGAGGCAACGGCCATCTATTACATAAACAATAATCGCTTCACAATTGCTATCCCTGTGCCACTTGGAGGAAAGTCAAAAGAAGAGCTTAACTTCCCACCAGCTTTGACCACACCAGGCCTGTCTCTACAGCAGTATGGACTGGAAATCCCCTCTATGGAGATTTCCATCCCAGAGTTTGTTGTTCCTGAGAGCATCACGCTATCTATTCCCTTGTTTGGTAGAGCTGAGGTTTCAACAGTGATGAAAAGCAACTTATATGACACAGAGGTCTCTGTGGCTTTCGGCGTAGACCAAGAAGAATCACAAAGCTACTCAGCCAACTTTGTCATCAAAGGAACCTCCCCAATTGACATTCTTTCAATAAAGCTTGAAGGTACTTCACACTGAAGATCAATGATAAATTTAAAGTCATTAATGTGTAGTTCAAATGAAGTGCTGTTTTTTGTGTCGGAATAGTTTTCAAGAGATTCTTGATGTATATATGGATATTGTATACAAGCAAATGGATCTTTTCTGGTAAAGTAGTCACCATAGGGATTCTGAAGTTATTAGTCAGCAATTAAGCAGTTTTTTTGTTTTTTGTCCTTGTGTGTTTTTTTTTTTTAATCTAGGCTCAGGAAAAGTCGCCACTACCGATTCCATCAAAGCCCAATTTGAAAGTTCTTTGGCCCACAAATTCGTTGAAGCCAGGATTAGCATTGTTGAAGATGCAATCATCTCTGATGCAATTCATTTGAAAACAAACACCAAGATAGAAGCCAGAAGTCCACTTGGTCTCAGTGTTGTCACAGAGCACACTGGTATGGCTGGAATAAACCATGAGGAAATGTCTGTTGACAACAAACTTCAGGTGGCATTTGAAGCTGGACCCATTTATGGCAGGACTCTCTCACTCCAGTCCTTAACCATCTTCCCATTCAGGCCAGAAGTAAAGTTTGATTCTAATTTTCAGGTAGATTCCACACTTGTTAAGGCCCTGAATGTAATTACAGGAACCTATATCAGTGGGGAAGTCTCAGTTGTGTCTAACACCAGTGCCTTTGATGTCATCACTCACAATGCTGAGCTTTCTATCAGAGATAGCAGAGTGAAACTGATATGTGCTGCAAATGCCCTTGCTTTTGGCATGAAGATGCAAAATCAGATGGAAGCCTCTGCTGGTGCTGGTGAAGTCATCTTGAGGATGGAAACAAACACAGACCACTCTGAAAATCATGTTTACTCTTTGCTGACCGCCTCTCTTGATGTCAATGGTCTGGCTATAAATAGTGATGCCAATGTGAAGCTTCTTGAAAATGAGGCTACTCATAAGGTCATTCTGAGAATGAATAAAGATGGTTTCACCACAAAAGGAACAACTACTCTCCATAGCCCGCTGTCCATGGAAAACACCTTTGATGCCGAGGTTGATGCTACAAGAGCTACTCTATCCATTACCAACAGGGCTGCGATGTATGAAATCAAGGTTGACAACACCAACAATTTGACCATAACTCTCTCCGGCCTTAACTTCAACTCAAAGGCTGAAGCCTCTGCAAGGGATTATGCCTCTTACACTCATGATATCACCTTCGACCTGAACCCCCACAGTGTTTCTTCAAATGTTAACAACAATCTAAATCTCCTGAGTGCTAACTTTATTAATCAGGCACAGCTGCAGGCAGGGCTTGGCAAGCTGGATCTGAGTGGAGTTTTGAAAGCCAACAATGGTGAAGAAGAGCTCAAGCACACCTATCAGATCAGTTATGGTGACATGAGTGCTAATGCAAAGTGCAGCACCACTGGAAAATTCCTTGGAACTCACATGAGCCACAACACTGAAGTTGAAGTTGTCGGCCTTGCTGCCATGATTACCAATGATGTCCGCTTTCACTCACAACCGGTGCGCTTAAGCCACACTGTGCGTTGCAATATTGCTCCTTTCGATTTCAACTTGGATGCCATATTGAATGCTGAAGGAGATATGGCCATTTATGGAAGAGAGAGTGCCCAGATCTACAATAAGTTTCTCTTTAGAGCTCAGCCCATGGTTCTTGCCAGCTCAAATGAAGGCAGGGCATCCGTAACCCATCAACTGAATAATGGCTTTTCCCTTGAGACCACATTTGACAACAAGATGGTTACTACTTTGTCACTCCAAGAGCAAAAGACTAGTTTTAAATTCAAGTCTAAAATGAATGAGCACACCTTTGATCAGAACATAGAAGTTTATAACACTGCTGAGACAACTGGAATTGAGGTTTCTAGTACAATCGTTACAAACATTATTAACACAGCTTCCACAGACAACCAGGAGTTCACTGTCTCTGGCTTACTCAAATATGACAAGAATACAGATAGTCACATAATTCAGATTCCAAATCTGCTTGCCCTCCTGGAACACATCAAGGGATTTTTTGTGAATGTTGCAGATGCACTGCACCACTACATCAACAATGATAGTATAAGAGCTAAAGTTGAGGCTCTTCCGCAACATATAAGTGACCTACTTACTGAATTGAATATAGAAGGCAAGATAATTCAACTGAAAGAGTTTTTCAGTCATTTAATTCAGAAATATACTATCTCCATGAATGATGTGGAAACATTTTTGAGGAACCTAAATGTTACTATTAAGAAACTACTAGCTAATCTCTCTGTTTACATCCAGAACTTTGTTGATGTGGTGAATGAAACTATTTTTAGTGGCAATTTCCCTGAAACCACCATTCAAGCGATCCAGGAATGGCTGAATAACCTTAATGAGGAATATGATATCGAGCCCATTATTGTATATGCAACTGAAACCATAGGAGAAATCATTCAAGTGTTTGACTTGGAAAGACTAAAGGGCAGCAGCTTTGCATTCCTACATGATATTGCTGGCAAGGATGAAATCAAAGCCAAACTACAGTCAATCCTCAGAGGTATAAAAGAAACATTGGAGATTTTTGTTGCTGAGCTAAAGAGCTTCACGTCATCCTTAAAAGCTCATATCGAGTTATTAACCAGCTACATTCCCACGAACATTGTCAGCCCCATAACAGATTTTATTCAGAAAATTATTCAGGACTTTGATATTGTAAATAAGATTAACACAATAACTTCCAAACTAAGTGAACTGATTGCAAAGCTTGAGGCTGACAAAAATTTTCAAGCAATCTTAGATAAAGCTGTGGAGGTCGTGAAAAAGATCAAGATTGACGAAACCATCACTAATCTCGCTACTGACATAATAAAATGTTATCGTTTTTTAATGGATTCCACTGAGTTTACTATCTACCACTGGAAAACAACTGAAGTAAAAGAAATAATTCAGGAAATTAACATGTTTATTGAAATGATTGTGGAAGAGCTTAAATCATTTGATTATAACAACTTACAGCAGTTTGTTGATCTGTCTGTATGGATCATGAATGAGATTATTAGAAAACCTGAAATTCTTCAACTACTTGGGGCAATAAGAGATTTTGTCAATGCGGTGTTATTGTCTGTTCGAGACCTTTCAGAACACTTAAGAGAAATCAAAGTAGCTGAAGTTTTTAAAACTCTAATGGATATCTTCGATGAAGTTGTGTTTAATACTCTTAAGAGAGTTGCCCAACTTGTCAAAGACAAAATTACAAGCCTTGATATCCCAACTCAGCTTGACATACCCGAGTTCACTATCTTTGGGTTACACACTGTTAAAGCCACCACAGTCTCCACTGATGACATCAAGCAGAGAATTATTGAACTTATTGATTTAATTTTAAACTTTAAGATTAGCATGTTTGACATGGATGCTTTCTTTGGAGATTTGACGATGAACTACTTTCCTTCCATCCCTGAGGTAACCCTCCCAGAGATCACTCTTCCTCAGATCTCATTCCCCAAAATTCCACAAGTTCCTACAGAAAAACTTGCCAAGTTTCTTCAAGTCCCTGAAATAAGCTTGCCAACCATTCCAACTGAAATTGTAGCCCCATCTTTTGGTAAACTCTTTGGTGAACTCAAACTCCAGACTCCCATCTACACAATGGAGACATCTGCTGAGTTTAAGAACGCAACTGAGAATGCAATGACGCCTCAATTCAAGGGATTTTTCACTTCCATTGGAAACTCTCCAAATGTTGACATTCTCAATTACAAACTAGATTCCACTGCTCGCATTGCAATCCCAAAAATGAGACGTGTTGTCTTTGGAGAGACAGTAAAGTTCAGGCACAATTTTCTTGGAGCTGAACATCAGGCATCTGTGACTCTCTATGGCCTATCAGCTCAGGCCCAAGCAAAGACTGAAATTAAGGTCACTACTAGACCTTACACTTCTACCTTTGTAAACACAGCCTTTATTGCTAGGGAAGGGGGAATGACTGCTTCTCTTGATACAACATACACACATTTAGTGGACATTCAATTTGACAAGAATGTCATTGCCAGTAATGAGGTAGCTCTAAAACAGAAATCACTTGTTCGCCAAGATGGCTACACGCTTACTCTAACAGCTGACAATACAGGAACGTTTAATGGTGATGATAGCCACAACAGCAAGTTAGAGTTGTCATTTACTCCCAGCATTGTCACCATATCTTTCAGTGGTGACACAGACTGTTCCATGTTAAAGATGAAACAACATATTAGTGCTGAAGTTAGCACATTTTCCTACTTCAAGTTTAACGTTCGCAATGAAGCAGAAGCACCAATTATTAAGAACAGTCTTTTTGTTGGATCTGGATATGCAAACCTTCATGACATGAAGGTTGAGTTGAAAGCAAACAAAGACACAGAACTCTATGGTGCAGTCACTGGTAGACTTTCCAATGCAATAAGCGTTATAGCTCACCCTGGTGAGTTTTTCTTTGACTTTCAAAACAAAGGAAATGTTAAGGTCAACAGTTTTGAATTTTTGACTGCTAAAATAGAACTACAGAATGATTACTTGGCCCACATCAGTCCTGACAGTCAAAAGATGAATACAGTCATTCTGACTCGTTTTAACCAGTACAAAATCTTGTACAACTTCACTCTTGAAAATAATGTAAATGAAGTTGGAATCTTCGCTGCCATGGAAAGTGAGGCCAGTCTTGACTTTCTGAAATACCCCATCAGTATTCCTGAGATTGATCTGCCTTTTGTTGACTTTCATACTCCTGCCATCAATGATCTGAACTTGTATGATCAGGCTGGATTGGACAACATTTTGACTACCACTGACCAGTCTCTGGATGTGAATACTAAGATTGTTTACCAGAAAAGCAAGGCAGCCCCGCTTGCTGATATGATGGGCTTGATCCAAATTCCCTGTGTGGGCAATCTAATAACAGAACTGTCTGTCAAGTCTGCCATTATTAATCTGATTGCTAATGCCAGAATGTATACAGAAGATGATCTTGTGTTCCGTATTGAAGCTACCACAACCTCTATGTTTGAGGACCTTCAAGTCAAACTTGCTGGCACTACTAGTCTTACCACCAAGAGGGGATTCAAGATGGCTAACTCCCTGTCCCTAGAAAACACTCGTATTGCAGGAACTCATGACAGCACCATCAGTCTGAGTGCTGATACTTATGATACTGAAGTCTCTGTGGCAACAATTGCAAATATTGCCCTGCCAATACTAAACATGCAAGCAAACCAAAAACTGGATGCAGACACAAAAACCAAAGCAAATGCCATTTCCACCTTGAGGATAAGTGGTAATTTGAATATTCCTGTGATCAAAACTGTTGGAAGGGCTGAGGCAGACCACAGTCTGAAGCTTGAAGGGACCTCTGATTATATTTCCATGGAGTCCTCTACTAGAGCAAACATGGATGGCACAGTCTATGAGGACTACCTTCTTTATGGATTGCTAGATAACGAAGCTAATGTGTTCCTGAATAAAGACGCCCTGCGCTCAACTTCTAAAGTTATTATTGATACCAAGTTTAACCATGGTACAACCAAAGTCATTGATATGGATGTAAATGAGAATCTTTCCATTGAAGCCTCCATGAGCCATTTGTATGCAGTGCTGAAGTATACTGGAAACAATGAGGCAAACCTGTTCAACTTCAATACCAAAGGGAAGCATATTGCCCAAGCCAAAATGGATTTTGCACCAGCCTCCTCCTTGACTGTTGATATTGACATTGACGTGTCTCAGCCAACCAACATGGGTGACTTTGGTCTCTCTGAGAAGACTGTTGTTGAAGTAACAGCTGCCAAGCAGCACATCTTTACTAATTCTACGCTTGTCAGCCCACTGTACACTACAAGCATGGCAGCTGAAGTAGAAAGCCGTGCTCCTGTCATCAGAGCAGTTGCTAAGTCCTCTGCAACCTCTGCTTTTGTGATCTTGGAATACAACATGGATGGTGAGTTGATTAAAAGTCCCTAAAAACCTCTATCTGTCTTTATCTTTTTTAAGCACTGTTGAGCACTAAATTTGATGAAATTTCTTTATGTAGCTTCTTCTACTGTAAACTTTGAGAATGAAGCTTTCAACATGATTAGCCAAATCACACTGACACATGCTGACCTGACTGTGAATGCCAACCATGCCATTATGCAAGCTATGAGGTAATAATCAATATGTTTGTTTTAAAATGTGTTATTTTAGGAAAATGCACAAAGCTATAATTCATGCTTTACTGTGTATTTTCATATGTAAATTGCATATTTTTATATCTTTTGCATGTAACAACAGATGAGGAGCAATTGTGATTTCAATATTTCCTTTTGTTCCAGTGTTCAACAACATGCACTGAATGTGGACTTCACCAGTCATACTTTCACTGATGTGAACCTTCAATATGCTACACGCAGCAATGGTATCAGTGCCTCAGTATCTTCTCCAGCCACTGGCCTTCTGGGCCTTCAGTTCAGTCGTGCGGTCCCATCCCAGATGAGTGCAAAAGTCTATGGCCGTTACCCTGTAAGTATTGTTAGCAAGATCATTTTAATACAATGGACACTAAGGAAGAAAGGCACTGGATCAAATGGCTAGGCAGAGAGATCGAGCTGGGAAGGATGTGCAACATGTGCACAGATCACATGTGTGTGAATGAGAAGGAGACAAGTGGAAAGGTTACGAAAAACAAGGTGTAGATGGGTAATAGATAAACCGTAGATGTCAAAATTTTTAGGGGCAACACAGGTTGTGTGGTTTACATACAAAGTTAGAGACAGGATTGAGATGGTACAGAGGAGGGATAGTCGATATATTGAACAAAAGTTGTTAAACATGCAGTTGCCAGAGAGTAGGCCCTCAGAAGAGGTTTATAAATGTAGTAAAGGAAGACATGGAGAGGGTTGGTGACACAGAAGAGGATCCCAAGGATAGTATGGTATGAAGGCAGATGAGCCACTTTGGCGACCCCTAAAAGGAGCAGCTGAAGAAGGAGAAGAAGAAGAATGTCAGTACAACGATAAATTAAAATTTTGGTTACTAAATGTTACTTTCTTTTCTTTCTTTCTTTTATTTTCTTTTTTCTAGTCTGCCCCAGAGGTTGATGTTGACATCTTGGTCATCAGATCTACTCCCAAGGATAACGACAAGATGAATCTACAGATTGTTTACAACATGGAGACACCCACAGCAATACTCTCTCTGATCAAGATGAGACTTCCTTCCATAATCTCAACATTCAAAGAGTTTACTGACAAGTATCAGTTCACAGGGTACATGGAGATGTTAAAGGACTCTGTCATTAACCACATCAATGAAGTCTATAATGCTGCAACCAATTATGATGTTCAAATGAGCCAGCTTTCAATTTTGTTCAGGAACATAATTGTACAATACCAGAAAACTGTCCAGGTCTTCCTAAATGCTGTCATTAAGGTCTTAAGGGAGACCAGGTTCAAAGTGCCTGGGTCAGATGAGTTGACCACTCTCCCTGAGGTCTTAAAGAAGCTAACAAGCAGCATTGCTGCTATGCTAGAAGCAACCATTCAGATTATCTATGAGAACATGGAGGCTGCCTATAACTTTTTTGTTGAAAGGTTGAGCAATGTGAAAATGCAGATGCCGGTTGGTGATGCAGTCACTGGAGGGCAGATCATAGATCAAGTTAAAAAACTTTCCAAGAAAATCTTTGAGGAAATGGTGAATTTTGTAAAAAACATGGAGAGTCTTGACACAATGCTAGTGAAAATAGATGAGACCCTGGAGGCTATTGTTGAGAAATCGCAGGAATTTGTAGACTCTCTCAAGTCAGATTATTTAGATGCAATGTTTGTCAATATCAATCATCTCTATCGTAACTTTGTCACGGTCCTAAAGAACATAGTTGACCGGATCTCTGCCTTCGCTATGGAGTTCAACATGGTGTGCGACTACATTATAAATGTGTTCATGTATGTAGTACATCAGTTCAATAATATGGTTCATGGGGTTCTGCAGCAAGCTTCTGAGGAAGTTCAAGCCCACGTGACAGTCAGAGATGGAAAGCTTGAGATTGACCTTCCATTTCACTTTCAACAGTAAAGCATCAAAGAGTGAAGCCTAAGTACATAGGAAACACTACCATCCATTCAGAGCACATTTTTGGAAAGAGTACGGACAAATAGCTTTTCAATATTTATAACAATAAGTTCAGCAGATACACCGGCTACACCATTAATGAAGATGGATTATTTTGTAGAAACACGTGTAGAACATGTAAAATGTTATTCAAACTCACCTTCCAGCATAGACTGAGAAGCATTAATAAAATCCATTAATGCAGTCTGTAAATGTCTGATTTATTGCTTTGTGATTTTTTTTTATTTACATCCGAACTTAATTAATTAGGAAAACTGTCAAACTACACAAAAGTAATTCTTTATGTTAAACTGTATCTTACATGAGTGATCATCAGAATTGGCCGATAATGTCACTGTAGTTTGAATAAATATTCATACCTTTTAATCTCTTCAGATGCAACATTAGCTTCAGATATAGTGATCAGGACAAAGCTTTACATGAATTTCTAAAGCTGAGGTGTTAATTCATTTGTCAAAGAGGCACATTAGAAACTGGGACTGTTGTAGAGGGCTACACCAAAAAGATTAACTCAGTTCTGCTCAATATTAATTTTATCTCTTGATAAACTGTTACTGGTAAGAGTATATTTGACAGTTAAGCAATGAGAATGTGAAATGAAAGGTGAGAATATATAAATCAGTGTTTAATCAGCATTTCCAAAAACAACTAGGAACAAAATGTGCAAGCTATAGCAAAATTTCAAAGACTTTAATTTTATCTATTGCTATTTTACTTGTAGTTTAACTACTTCATCTTCAGTTTTTCTCCATGTTCTCAAAGTTCTGGACTTGAACAAGTGGATTAAAGACAGACTTATGTCTAAGTGGAAATTTTATTTATATAGCACCAGTTCACAACCACAGTCACCTCAGTGCACTTTTTAGTGTAAAGTAAAGACCCTACAACAGGGGTCCCCGATCCCAGTCCACGAGGGCCGGTGTCCCTGCAGGTTTTAGATGTGTCCTTGATACAACACAGCTGATTTAAATGGATAAATTACCTTCTCAACATGTTTTGAAGTTCTCCAGAGGCCTGGTAATGAACTAATCATGTGATTCAGGTGTTTTGACCCAGGGTGAGATCTAAAACCTGCAGGGACACCGGCCCTCGTGGACTGGGATCGGGGACCCCTGCGCTACAATATTAGAAAGAAACCCCAAATAATTACATAACCCCCTTTGAGCAAGTACAGTGGCGAAAGTGTGGATGAATACTCCCTTTTAACACAAGAACCCTTCAGCAGAAACCAGCCAGGGTTATAAATTCCCGAGTAAGTTTCTGGTTAGATACCATGTTCCTGAGATTTTTTTGGCGAATAACCTCAGTTTGATCCTAAATTAAAGCAGGAGATTAGACGTAATCCAGGTCTTTATGTGATTAGACTTTAAACTCTGAGAATGCAACAACTAAAACAGTTTTTTTTTTACTTTTCCGATCATGGTGGAGATGACAAAGAATAAGGTTTTCAAATGAATTCAAACTATTTCTAGGTCTTTAATTACCTGATAGCCTCTAGTGAAGAATTTCTTCTTTTTTTTTTTTTTCTTTTTTTTTCTTTTTCTTTTTTTCTTCTTTCTTTTTTTTTTTTTTTTTGCACAGTATTCTTGATCAATTGATCAAGAATACTGTAGTGAGAGTAAAAAGAGACTAGAACAGGACTAGACGGGGAGACCATATTTATCCCATATCAGCTTCTTGTCACTGACTACCAAACTTCTTGGCAATAGTGAGAAATAAAAGCTCCCTTTTAACAGGAAGAAACATGCAGCAGAGCCAACTTCAGGGAGTGTTCAGTGCAGCCACTATATGTGCCACTATATTTGCAGCCACTATATTTCTTGTCTGAAAATACCAGCTAACTGTTCACTAAGCAGCAGTGAAAATGTGAAAATGGAATGTAAAGTGCAAACAGAGAAATCTTTGATGTAAAGTTGCACATTTTGAGACATGTTGATACCTCTAATGGCAACCAATTCACCTCGCAATGCCCTGCAACCATTCAGGCAATACAAGAAACCTGGAAATTGTAGTTGCTAACAGGGTTCTAGATGCACCCTTATTATTTATGCACCCTTCAGCTATGTTATAAGTTTCAATGTTGTAATCTTTGTCCACCAAAGAACTGCAACTTCCCAGTTGGCAGCAGATGTTTAAAACACCTCAAAGACAATTACCAACTGATCCAAGCAGGTCCAGGAAGAGTGTGTCAGTATATCAGTCAATATACCAGATTTTTAAATTGCTAAATATCTGTGTTTGGAATCAGTTTTCAAAATCCTATATCAGTCATGTGAAGCATATATAATACTTGGCCCTATAATTCTCTTAATATTTCTGCCTTTTGGTTTTCATGCTAGTAATGCAGAAATTCTTCCACATGGGAATCTTTTATATCTTTTTTCTATATTCCCTAGTATGTGATAGATTTTGTCCTACAGCAGGGGTGGGCAACTCCAGGCCTCGAGGGCCGGTGTCCTGCAGATTTTAGATATCACCCTGGGTCAACACACCTGAATCACATGATTAGTTCGTTACCAAGCCTCTGGAGAACTTCAGGATATGTTGAGGAGGTAATTTAACCATTTGAATCAGCTGTGTTGGATCAAGGACACATCTAAAACCTGCAGGACACTGGCCCGCGAGCCTTGGAGTTGCCCACCCCTGTCCTAAAGGAATGGTTACCGATTATATATACTGCAACATTCCATTACTTAAAGTTTAGATTCAGCTACAGATGAGGACAGAATTATCCACCCCTGCCCCCATTCTTTTTGCTGAATAACAATATGCAGTCATTTGTTTTAGTTTTTAACAAATCTCGCACACGTCTCCAGAGCAAGCCGAGCCCCTTCTTCTTTGGCGAATCTCTCAAGCTACTCTAGATTTGATGGTATTCTAACATGAACATTGATCTTCTGTTCACCCCACAGATTCTTATTAAATGTGCCTTCTGCACCACAAACAGGACTGTAGACCCTATTCGAACATCAAATTTGGGAACCTTTGAATCCCTGCTTTAAAGATGGACATATGGTGGCCCCGAGAGGCCAAACGGACTGCAACTTAAGAAAACACCAGCAATAAGAAAAACACTGCAAAAGCACACAAAACACAACGGAAATAGGAAAAAACAAAACAGAAATAAGAAAAACGACAACGGAATTAGGAAAAAAGACAAAAGAAATAGGAAAAAGGAAAACAGAAATAGGAAAAAACAGATTTTCAAAAGCACAAGGGAAGTGTTTCTGGGGAGACAATAACCCGATGGACCAGTTGCAGGAACCAAAATATGCTAAGAATTGCGCTGGGAGACACTTAAAAGAAGTGGCGGATCTATCGGTTTTGTGAGGAAAGAAAAGATGAGAGGTAAGTGTGCTAGCCTAACTATTAGCCTAAAATCCGTCATCAGTATTATATGAATCATGATAAAACACACCTAGCAGGTTTGGGTTCCTGCAACTGGTCCATCGGGTTATTGTCTCCCCAGAAACACTTCCCTTGTGTTTTTTCCTATTTCTGTTTTGTTTGTCATTTCCGTTGTCATTTTCCTATTTTTCAAAATATTCCCAGCTTATGTAAGTTAAAGGATATAAATAACAGCAGTAAGCAACCAGTTGTTGATGACATAAATATCTTATGTGTTAGTGAGAGCACTGATAATAAAAGCTGACAACACAATCTTTGCCCACTACATCGTCATGGACAATGAGTTCTTCCTGCCTACTGTCACCGGTGTGCCTCTGAGGATTGCAATCTCTGGTACTTTTACACCCGGTATCAAGGCTGGACTGAGGATTCCTCGTGACATGGTAATTCTCCATAAATATGTTTAAATGTCACCTGTCATTTTTTCACCACATCATCACAGGTGTTAACTTATGTTCCTGTTTCCATATAGATTAAATAGACTTTCATGCCCTCTGCTGGTATTGAGTTTGTAACTCAGATGGGTTCTCACATCCCTGAATATGTCAACTCTGGATTAGAAATGCCCACCAATGTTTTCCATGACAGTGGCCTCCATGCTAAGATCACCAGAGCAGTCATGAAACACAACAGAAGGAGGCATGTTATCACTGCTGACATCCAGATCCCCGACTACAATGTGAAGGCTGGAGTTAGGCTGGGTGTTGTGGATGGAAACACAAAGGGCAGAGGAACTCACTCCATCTCTCTTGATTTTATCAACAAAAATGTTTCTCAGTGCGCCCTGGTTGGTCGTGCCAAGTAAGAAAGCAGATTTTCCTACCAGAGACACTATTCCTGAATACGTAAGTGCATTAAACTTCATAGTAAATATTTAAACAAACTATTTTTAGACCTCAACAACGTAAACAATGCTTATTTCCTCATGCCTCTTGGAGGAAAGCCAACTTAAGAACTTAACTCCCCACCAGCTTTGACCACTCCAGACCTGTCTCTAAACCAGTATGGACTGGAAATCTCCTCAATGAAGATTCCCATCCCAGAGATTGTTATTCCTGAGAGCTTCACTGTGTCTAGTCCTCTGTTTGGTAGAGCTGAGGTTTCAACAGATGAAAAACAACTTAATGACAAAGAGGCCTCTGTGGCTTTTGGCTAAGTTGGACATTAAAATAACCTCCCCAAATAAAATTCCAAAGCTTGAAGCTACACACTGAAGATCACTGATACATTTAAAATTAACTTGTAGTTAAAATGAGGAGCTGTTTTTATTTGAAGGATTTATTTGCGGTTTGTGAATTTATTTCTTTTATAATGTTTTGGTAATGTACTTTACAAATCTACTAATAGATTTTGGTTGTATAAACTGTAACACTAATAACTCGAAAAAACTTGCTGCTGAGCTAAAGAGGCTCTTTTCATCCGTTGTCTTAAAAGCTTATATTGAGGAACTAGTGAACTACGTTCTTAGACAGATTCACACTGACATAACAGATTTCATTCGGAAAATAATTCAGGGTCTTGACATCGTGAGTAAGATCAACATAATAAATTCCAAAATAAGAAAATGCTCAAGCTGTCTAAAAAAATAAATATTGACAGAATTATCAGTTATGTAGTTTTATGAATGCCTTTGAGGATATCAACATGTGGAAACCACTCAGGATTGTTTTCATGTTCAACCTTGAGGCCAACTTTATTGCATTGTGTGTGCATTAATTTGAAAATCAGGGCCCCTCTGGTGGTCCTCCATGGGCTCTTGCTCTCTGGGGGGCCTCTAGGTTTCTGGGTCCTGGATCTCCTCCATGCCTGCTTCATGTCCTGGGGGGCAGGGCTATGGCTCTCGACACCCACTAGTGTGTGTTCACAGACACAGACTATATCTTTCTTGGCTGCTGCCTCAAAGTATACATTGCACTGTCAGTCTTGTGTGCTGCTTAGTAGCATTCAGTATTTATTATTTATCGTTTCTTATACTTATCTAGGTTGTTGCTGTGATCTCCCTACTGTGTTGTTCTCTTTTTGCTTGTTCTTTTTTTTTCTTCCAGCACATGAGGTATTTGTACTTGGTTATTTCTCACCTCTGCATATGAAGGTAGATCCAAGGAGAACCAACATCTTCTAAGCATATTTCTTTATGTCTGGAAAGTTCTCTTCTGTGAAAGAAGGATAAAAATGCAACAGTGATACTGACTTGAAGGATATTCTGGAACTCAAAAAAACCTACAGACGCACAAATGTAATGTCTATTTGCAACCAGAGGGGGTCACTGGAACCTTTTCTTCACGAAATATGTAAAAACAGTGCTACAAGGCTGTGATAGCTCATATGTTGTTAAATTAATGAGAACACAAAATAGACTGGGCATTTGTCTTTTCATGGGTATGAGGTAGCATGCCACGATACTTATTGTAAAAAACATAGTTAATTTATATATTAGTCACTCACAGCATTTTTTCATTCTTAACATGTTTCAGTAATTGAATTTTGTGTTAGAGTGAAAAAAAAATACATTTTAGATATAAATAAGTAACATGAAAAGCTTGAAGCTTACAGGGTTGTTGATTTTTCTCAAATATATTTCACTCGTGTGAAAAAGAAAGTATACCTTCTTGTTCTTCAGTGTTCAGGTTGTACATATCAGGACATAATAAAAAAAATAATCTGGTCAGGTCAGGTTATCAGGTTCTAAAATAATTGAAACACAATCACAAAAGAACAACAACAGAGAATTATTACACTGTTTCATTATTTATTTAACAAAAATTAAGTCAAAATTTAAAAAAAAAAAACATGAAAAACTAAGTATACCCTTACTGCTCCCATAGGAGGGTAGGTATCAGCCCAGTGCTGCTAATCACATACATTTAATTAACTGATCGTCAGCAAGTGTGAGCACCTCTATAAAAGCAGATGTTTGGGCAGTTTGCCTGCTGGTGTGTTAACACAGTGCCTAGTAGGAAAGACGTGGTCAGTAATCTTAAAGAAGCAATTGCTGCTGCCGATTAATCTGGCTAGGCTTATAATGTTATTTCTAAACAATCTAAAGTGCATCATTCTGCAGTGAGAAAGATTATTCACATTCAAAAGAGCTGTGTGGACATCCCAACAAATTGCAATGCAATGCTCAGAGAAACTGCAAGAAAAAAACCAGGGGCTCTATTTTAATCTCTACAGGCCACAGTTAGCATCTTAAATGTTCAAGTTTACAACAGCAAAATTCAAAAAGACTGTGGCTTTTTTTAGAAGGCTTCCCAGAAGAAATATTCTTCATACCATAAAAGAACATTCAAGAATCAAGATGGCAACACAGCTCAGGTGTAAAAGGTTGTACCTGAACAAATCACAAGATTTCTGAAATAATATGTTTTGGGCAAACAAGACCAACATGAAGATGTTTGGTCATAAAGCACCACGTTTGGTAAAAATCAAACAGCAGATTTGTACCAGCAGATCAAACCCACTGTCAAACATGGGGGTGGATGAGGGATGATTTGAGTCCTTTATATACCCAAGTATTCTAGAGTCGGATGTGAGGCTATCCAGCCTACAGCTAAAGCTTGGTTGAAACTAGATCAAGCAAACAGTTCAATGATCCCAAGCACAACAGCAAATCTCCAACAGAATGACTAAAAAAGAAAAGAACGAGGTGTTGCAATGGTCCAGTCAAAGTCCAGACCTCAACCTGACTAAAATGCTGTGGTGGGACCTTAAGAGAGCTGTACATAAATCAATGCCCACAAACCTCAATGAACTGAAGCAACATTATAAGTAGGCGAAAATTCCTCCGCAATGATGTAAGCGACTTATAATGTCATCCACAAAATGATTACTTCAGTTTATTGCTGCTAAAGGTTGCTCGAAAGCTACTGAATTATGGGGTGTACATAGATTTTCACACTTTTTGGCTTAAATATTTGTTAAATTCACAATTACACTGTGTAACATGTCTTGAGGTTTTTGTTCATCTGAGATCGTATTTAGATAACTGTACAATCTGCTGAGGACCGTATGATTTTTGTTTTGTCCTCTTATACAAACTTTACAATTAAAAGAGGGTATAACTTCTTTTTTCATATGTTTGTAATTAACAGAACGATAGTCTCTGTATTTACTTCATCACCGATGTACAAGACATTTTTATATAACATTAGCGTAAACAAGTCGTGGCAAACCAAGCGCAGCTTCACCTCTGATAAAACTTTGAGGACCATTGCCAGAAACTGAAACCTTTGATCCATGACTGCCCTTCCATAGCAGTACAGGAACATGTTATCAAGTTCCTGAAGATAGTAGAAGTTACTCGTCAGTGAGATGTAGGACAGTGTTTTCCCAGTGCTCTCCTTAAACAGTACGGTAAGTTTCCAGATGCTAAACAAAGCCTCTTTTTGACCATAAACACGTGAACAAACATTGTGAAATTTACACAAAAAATGCATTATGCAACATTTTGCAATAAATTAAACATCTAGTAAACAATAGCTGCAATTATTCATCATCTGGTGGGTTTAACATGTCTGTATGGCCTTTCTTTACTCCATCTGTTGCACATCCTTATTTGGTTTTGTAAGACACATCCAAAGCCACCTTCCACAAGTTCAGTCTTGACCAAGGCAGAGAAACCTCAGATGCTCTCCTAAAGCTGCAACATCTGTAATATTCTTGTCTCTCAAGCTAAAGCAAGCTATAAAAACAAATATTGGGTAACTGCTATTACCATGACTCAAATCCCTTTGTTCAAACATACACGCAGTAGCTGTTCAGTCGCAGTGTGTGTGTGTGTGTGTGTGTTTGTTTCTTCTGTTTTAGTTTGCTGCTTTCACTGTCTTACAGTGTTGTACACAGGTTTTTCATTTTTATTTTCTGTGTTAAACACGTCAAGTTCACGTATAACTAAACGTAATATTTAAATAAAAATGCCTGGTTGGTGTTTGATACCCAAATACACTGTATATAAAATGCTTGCCAAAGAAACACACAGACATTACTTAATAGTGACCAGCACTGTGTTGTTCATCAGCTGACAGGAATCAACATGTCTGCATTGCTTTACTTTGATTCACCTGTTGCACATCCTGATCCAGTGTTGCAGAGGCCACCCAGAGCTATTGTCTTTTGCTGCAGCTGCTCCAAAGTTGGGGAATGATCTGCCCTTGCACGTTAGGCAGGCCTCTTCTCTTTCTGAGTTTAAGACTCTTCTTAAAACGTATTTATTCGATGAAGCCTTTGGCACTGTTTAAGGGGGTTGACTCAGTTTGTTTTAACATGTTTTATTTTATTTTATTTAGTTAGTTAGTTATTTTGTTTTATCTTATTTTTTTATCTTATTTTATTTTTACTTTGCTTATGCTATTTGTATATGTACAGCACTTTGTGAACCCTGGTTTTATGTTAAAGTGCTTTATAAATAAAGCTGGTATGGTATGGTATTGTCCACAAGTTTAGACCAAGTCAAAGAAACTGTAAAGATTTCTTCCATATTTATCTGGTTTATCTGTCACTCTGTTGATTTTAAACTCTGACATAAGCGTGGCAAGCTACTTTATAGGCCCAGTACTAATTATGTCCAGTACTAACAGATGCATTGGTCGTTTCAGCTTCATTGCTAGAGTCATGATTAGATTTATTTAAAATGTACTTAAAACTAGTTTTTAAAACATTTTAACACAAGGATCATGCCAAAGATCATTCCATAGTCAGAAAGTACGCTTTAAACCTGAGTAATTAGGTTGATTTATTGTGCCTTTGAGGCAGTGATACATGAGCCAGTGTGATGAAACTTTCATCTGTTTTAAATCCTATAAAATGCGTTCAGTTTACAAGGCAGAAAGCTTTGAAAGGAAGTTAAGAATTAAAGAAACCTGAGATCTGGGTCTTATTTGGTCTCTGCATTAGCTTTTTAATCCAAAGATTTTGAAACGTAGTTCTTTTCTTGTTGCTTGTGAGAATTGTCTGACTTTTCCAATTCACAATGATGAGTACAATATTCATCTTGTTATGCAAAAAATCAAAAAAGCAACCAAAAAACTTGCAAGTTATTTTAAGGCAGAATGACTAGCATGAAAATAAAGCACAGGGACGAGGTTAATTTGAGTGTAAAACTGCAACATGTTGTCTTACTGTCATTCTAAAAGGTTAATGAACAGGCACATTTAAGGGTGGAATACTCTTACCTGATAATTTGTGATTACACTTTGCTAGGACTCCTGTTTACCTTTAGAACTACCTTAATTCTTTCTGGCATAGATTCAACAAACTGCTGAAAACCTTCCTCTAAAGTTTTGCTCCATGTTGACATGATAACATCACACAGTCGTCGCAGAATTGTTAGTTGCACAACCGTGTTGCACCATTCCACCATCCCACGATGCTCTATTGGATTGAGATTGAATGCAGTGAACTCATTGTCAATACTCTAGTGGCCTGTGGTAGGCAAACAATCCTCAGCTGGTGTGAAGGAGCCCACCACCTGAACACTTCATACAAAGCAGGATGATTTTTCCAATCTTCCCAATTTTGGTTAGCCCATGTGAGCTGTATAAGTCAAGGCAAGGCAAGGCAAGTTTATTTATATAGCACAATTCAACACCAAGTTGATTCAAAGTGCTTTACAGAGACATTAAAAAACAAAAACAAATAAAAAGCATGATTTAAAATTGATTAAAAAAACCAAAAAAAAACAGTAGATAAAATCAGAACAGTAGATAAAATCAGTAGTTAAAATGTAAGTTTTGAAATTTAAGCTTAAAAGTGTGGGTTTGGTGTTTTATTCAAATGCAGCTGAGAATAGGTGTCTTCAACCTGGATTTAAAAAAACTGAGTGTTTCAGCTGATCTGAGGCTTTCTGGGAGTTTGTTCCAGATATATGGAGCATAAAAGCTGAATGCAGCTTCTCCGTGTCTGGTTCTGACTCTGGGAACTGATAAAAAACCGGATCCAGATGACCTGAGGAATCTGGAAGGTTCATACTGGGTCAGGAGGTCACTGATGTATTTTGGTCCTAAACCATTCAGAGCTTTATAGACCAGCATCAGAACTTTAAAGTCTATCCTCTGACGGACAGGCAGCTAGTGTAAAGACCTCAGAGCTGGACTGATGTGGTTCACTTTTTTGGTCTTAGTGAGGACTCGAGCAGCAGAGTTCTGAATGAGCTGTAGTTGTCTGACTGATTTTTTAGGTAGACCTGTAAAGATGCTGTTACAGTAATCAAGCCTCCTAAAGATGAATGCATGGACTAGTTTTTCCAGGTACTGTTGAGACATCAGATCTTTTATCCTTGATATATTCTTGAGGTGATAGTAAGCTGATTTTGTTATTGTCTTATTGTGTTTTTCTAAGTTTAGGTCTGCATCCATCACTACACCCAAATTTCTCACCTGGTTTGTGGTTTTTAGGTGTATAGATTGAAGTTCTCTGGTGACCTGTAATCGTTTTTCTTTGACTCCAAAGACTATTACTTCAGTTTTATTTTTGTTTAGCTGGAGAAAATTGTGGCACAACCAGTCATTAATTTCCTCCATGCATTTACCAAGAGCCTGTACAGGGCCTCGGTCTCCTGGTGACATTGTGATATATATTTGTGTGTCATCTGCATAGCTATGATAGTTTATTTTGTTGTTCTTTATAATCTGTGCCAGTGGGAGCATGTAAATGTTAAATAGAAGGGGTCCCAAGATGGAACCTTGGGGAACTCCACATGTGATACTTGTCTGCTCAGATGTGAAGTTACCTATTGATACAAAGTATTTCCTGTTTTCTAAGTATGTTTTGAACCAGTTTAGTACAGTTCCTGAAAGACCTGCCCAATTCTCCAGTCGTTTGAGTAATATGTTGTGGTCAACAGTATCAAATGCTGCACTGAGATCCAGTAAAACTAAGACTGACATTTTTCCACTGTCTGTATTCAGACATATGTCATTAAACACTTTGGTCAGAGCGGTTTCAGTGCTGTGGTTCTGTCTAAAACCTGACTGGAAGGCATCATAGCAGTTATTCTGTTTTAAGAAGTAATTGAGCTGTTGAGAAACTGCGTTTTCAATGATCTTACTTAAAAATGGGAGATTTGAGATCGGCCTGTAGTTGTTCATTTGTGTCTTGTCAAGATTGTCCTTTTTCAGTATAGGTTTAATTACAGCAGTTTTTAGTGGTTCTGGAAACACACCTGACATTAAAGAAAAGTTGACGATCTGTAACAGGTCTGACTCCAAAGTCTTTGAGACCTTTTTGAAAAAACTTGTTGGCAGGCAGTAGCGGTTTTAGATACAGGCGACACGGGCGGTTGCCCGGGGCGGCATCGTGGTGGGGGGCGGCATCACGAGCATCGGCAAAAAAAATAAATAAATAAAATTGCTGCCCCGACATCATGCCAGCGCATATTGGGGATGGCATAGGCACCGATCGGTTTTCTATCGCCCATTTGCTGGGAGTAAGGGTGCCCTCCGTTTGCGGGGTGCGCCTGCTGCTTGCGGCACAGGGAGGAGAGGGCGGGGCGGCGGGGGATTCTCTGGCTGGCTGGAGCAGCGTCTAATAACCAACTCGCAAAATAAAACAAAATAAAAACAAACCAACAAACACGAAAACACCAGAAATTATGATACAGACTTATAATTTGCGCCGACGTTTTTCTATACACGAAAAGTGAGCGCGAGAGCCCTCGGTGCGCCTGCTCGCTGCTGAAGTCAAAGTAAACTTTATTGTCATCTCCGCTACATACAGTCCAGTATAGAGAGAGACGAGACCACGAGGCTCCAGTTACAGCAGTGCAAGTAAACGAACAATAAATATTTAAGAGTAAAAAAAATAAATATACACTTTAGGACCAGGGGTAAAGGGATCAATAACAATTTAAAATGTATATTTTATATTTTGTTGCTTTAAAGTCTCACACACAACCCGTTTTTCAAAGTTTAAAAAAAGAGAAAAAAGAGGAGTGTAGCGACTTCCACAGTCGCTAGAGGCCGGGGACTGAGCCTGCCTATTTGCCTGAGCGCTGTCAACTTTACGCAATAATGCGAGAGGTGGAATTGCTTGCTTGTTTATTAAAGTGCTTGAAAAGTTTACAGAGCAATGTGATCGGCTCGCGATTCAAACTCTTAAAACATCACAGGCTCTAATGCAACAAGGGGAAACTCGTTGTGCTGCGGTCAACAAAAACTGCGGCTACCCAGCCCTCCTCTCTGTCAAAATCAAACCAGTGAAAGACAGACTGACAACGCCCTCTTAATGTCACCGCTAGCACCCACGTGACTCCAGTTACACATCACCATAGCAACCAAACAAATGAAAACCCAGTGATCATTAAAATTCAATACATTTAATTATGGCTCCTACAAGGAGAAACGAGCAAAAGATACAGGTAAGCAGATGTGTCATTGGATAATGGCAGGTCATGTATCCTAAAACATTAAGAATCAGAATACTTTCTTAATCCCTAAGGAAATTATGTGGGTTACAGTTCCTCCAAGAAGAAATGGTAAAAATAGTAACAGTAACAGACTAAACTCCAAACAATATATACAATAATATAATATTAATTAGTCAGTGTCAATTATTGATTTGTCCTGTTCTCATTGTATGACGAATTATGATGTCTGTTTAGTAGCCGTTTGCATACTATGCATACTCTCTCTCTCTTCATATGTGTGTGTGTCTGTGGGGGGGGGCGCCAGAGGGAGTGTTCGCCCAGGGCGCCAAACAGGCTAGGACCGCCACTGTTGGCAGGACATCTAAACAGCAAGAGGAGGAGTTCAGTTGACCTAAGATGTCCTCCAGGTCTTTGCTGTTAATAGGGTGAAACTGTTTGATGGTGTTTAAACAGTTTTTCGGTGGACACAGTACATATCCTGAATCTGCTGTTGATGTACTGTAGCCTCAGTTTCCTGCTCTTAGTTGTGTATTGGCTCATAATCTTTTATATTAAGTTATGTTCCTGATGTGTTGTCCATGTTCAATTGTGGGTAAAATGTGTGGTTTATGGTATTTTCATATCATTAATTTCTGTTTTTATGTACACAACAAGCCAACTTGTGGAGAATTGGCTTTTAGCTTTTAGTATATTTTATTAATTTTAATATTTATCATGAAAATATCTCAGGATTGAGATTAAAGACAGTAAATCTTTAGTTATCCATTTCCTTATTGCATTACATTTGACAGAAAATGCAAGATATTTCTATCTGCCTTGACTCTTCTCTGTATTTCGGTTATGTTTGTTTAGTCATTATGACTCATGCTGGATCAACAACATACTATCACTACAGTATCAGAGGGGATTTTTCTGAGTGGCTCTAAAGCAATGAAGTGTCTCCTTCCAACTAAAAACTGTAAGAGTACAGATATCATTCACGCCATGATCTCAGTCTTAAATCATTTGTGTTAATTTTGTCTCCTTAATGACTTATATATACATATATTTCCCATGTTTGTTTACTGCTTTGTGGTTTTTAGTATTATTACTTTATACTTATTAACTAAATGTCCAGCACTGCCATTTCCCTCTTTTATCCACTAAACATCTGGTTCAAACGTATTAATCAGAGGTAATATATTCACATTGGTTTTGATGAACAGTGGCGAGCACTTAAACCTGCTGAACCTTATTGATTTGGTAAGTTCTCCTTGTTTTCGGAGCTCAGCAGAAGATCAGTATCTCAGACTGAACTTTGACTTGAGCCCAAATGAAACAGGAGACAAACATCTTTATTTACCTTTATTTAGGAAACTAGCTTTATTTTTAAAGTGATCATTTCATATATTTTTTTCGTGATCAGATATTTAACCATACTACTGCAAGTGATTAAAGTACATAAAAAAGCCAAGTAAAAAGGTTCAATGCATATTTCTAATTGTTTTTTTAAATAGCCCTCATTTATCCAATTAAACTAATTAATCATTGGTCACTTCATATCATCTTGTTCACTGCAACTGGCCTGTTGCTAAATTAGATGATCTGCTGTGTGGTAACTTGACTTTAGTCCAAAGATAGAATGGTAAAGAAAGATTTTACAATCTTTGTTATTATAAAGGTTTCTCTTTTTCCTCTGACATTAAAATGGGATCATTAATAGCAGAGACAAAAAAAACAGACATATTAACAGGAGGTGTCAGTGAAATGGCTTATTTAAATAGTCGTTTTAGTATTAGTCCCAAAAATTCACTATTTTCTCCTATTCCCATACATCCCATAAGTCCACATAGTCCATATAGTCTACATACTGTACTATAACCCATTTGCACAGTGCTAATGTTACTCTTGTGCAACATCAGCTAGTCTCCTTGTGTCTGATTGACTTATCTTGAGCTCATTTCTCCTGTAAGCCTTATCTAGAAGCTTTCACAGGCTTTTCTTTGGAGGTGAAAGGTTAGCCATAAATACTGAGACACCACTGCTGAGATTTATTTGCATCCAGTCTGGTTCCCACTGGGAGTGACTAAAGCTCCAGGGGGCTCTGGCCTACAGGAAGCTATGAAACCTTACCAAGGTTACATCTTTCACCCTGTTATTCCGAATGCACCACAGCAAATGGGAAATCAATAAGCAGGTTTATGGATTACTGGACCTTTAGCGATCTGAAAGGCACTGGTGATTCATTTAGCAGCTTCTGCACTTTACTACTTCAGGCCATTTGTCATATTATAATAATTACATTTTGCATGTGTTGCTGTGGGACATATTGAATAGTGCATATTGCAGTAGAAGTCATTTTAGTCAAATTAGAATAAGCTAAAACTAAACTCTTCTTATTTTGTGAATGAACAGTTTAGTAAGCCATGGTTGAGGTTTAAGGTTATTACAAGACTACAAGAGTCTAGGGTGGATCCTAAAATGATGTTACACCCAAATGCAAGACATAACTGTTGCAGTTGGGCTGAATATTTCTTGTTCAGGGAGATATGTTTTGAGTTTTCCATTCAAGTATTTCAGGTAATCCAGCTTCTTCTGGACCAACCCCTTTGAAATCGAAATTCAGCATCCTCCCATCACACCAAATCCCACTGATAGGGGAAACAGCTTATAAAAAGGGATGCAAGTTGAATTTGAGTGAAATAGCTTGAAGGTTTTGTTTTAATTTTATTCCATAAGTGAAATTACTCATTATAATCACTTTCACTTTGGATTTTTTCCCCCTGGATGTCCAAGTGCCACCCTAGAGATCCCACCACCATTCTGAGAACCACTGCAGATGCACTGCACTTCTGATGACTGGTTAGGCCCATTAGAGTCCTATCTACCATGTGCATGTCATAAAGCACCTAATGCTTTGAGACGTGCTTTAATATATGCTGATAACAAACTTTAAGCAGGAGCACACTAGCAGCAGGCGATATAGGTTCACATGCTTGAGGCATCTATGAGGCAAAGGTGAGCGTTTGTGAAGGCGTTCGCATATTTGTAGTACATCATAGTGCCACATTTGTGCTATAAGCTATATTTTGAATCGTATGAACGGTCATGCAGTCATAAGTTTGAAACAAAGAAATAATACTCAGAAAAACTTTATTAATCCCAAAGGAAATTCTGTAAAATCAAAACTGAAACCCTTCTCAGTCAGGTGAACTGATTGCCTTTTAGAATAATGGCACACATCATTGAAATGAAAGTCAATAAAATCCTGATACTACCAAATGTTTCTGTGCCCTGAGCTTTGAATGCAACATACAAACAAAGTTATTGATCCATGATGATTAGTACCTACACAACACTGATGATGGTTATTAAAAATGTTAGCTAGCAAGACTATATTAATGTTGTATTAAAATATAATGATATATGAAAACATACCGGTATAAACATTAGTATTAACCTAGTACCACAAAATCTATGTTGTACTGCACTATATTACTTACTAATACAAGTAGTAGAGCACTAAATAATAAATTATCTGCTAGATATAAATTGTGTTTGTGTGTGTGTGTGTGTGGGGGGGGGGGGGGGGGGGTTGTTTTTTTGTTTTTTAACAATAAGCATTAGCATTAGCATTCTATATTAATGACCTCAGGATGATCTCAAACCAGAAATAATAAAACAACTGTCATTTAGAATAATCACTGGCCACCCCCACCCAGTGCGGACAGACAGTCTTTTTACCTTTGACCTGCCACAAGGACTGCTCAGACTTTGGAACCAGGGCAACACATTTGCAAGTCCCTGCAATCACATACAGTATGTCTTGAAAGCTATAAAAGCCAAAAGGCAAAGGCAAAATAATTAGTCTTCAGAGAAAGAGGGGGACTCTCCTTACCTTAAGGCTTCCAGGAGCTCAACCCATGATGTTGGGTTACAAGCTCTGCCTTGTGCTGTTTCTGGGCACATGCACGCTAGCCCGTGAGTACAATATATATATATATATTTTATTTTTTTTTTTTTTTTTTAAAGGCAGTGGATTTTTAAAACTTAGTCCTGTATGTGACTTAAATCTGCTTGTTTAAAAATATGTAACGAATGCTTTTTTTTTTAGCTTTGTGAAAAGTTGGCAACTTGCTCTGAAATGGAACACATATTTTACAAATTTGAGACGATGATCTTTGATACCGTTTGTGTCTCCTATGTTTTTAAAATAGAGCAAAACAAATGTGTAACTATTTAATTAGACTTTGACATATAAAAATTTACAGTAAATATTGTTAGTTTGTGTTAAGTGTTTTGCAAGGCATTGACAAATAACAGTATTATGTTTTTATTATTAGTAGTAGTATATTTTAATGTACTTAACTTGTATCTTAAACATTCACCAAACAAAAATCAATAGTTTCCCCCCGGTAGGAGACACAAATTCCTTAGGGCTTGCATAAGACAGCGTATTTGACATAAAATCTGCCAAATCAAATGCGCAGAGACTCACGCTTGGAATATGAGAGCAGCCAAAAGTGGCATAATTACTGTATTCAGTCATTTACAATTGTGTTGTTGCACTGTAACGGCAGCTTGTGCGTTTGTTTGTTTGTTTGTTTGTTTGTTTGTTTGTTTTTTTCGTTTTCCAGAGCAAGATGTTGGAAGTGTTGAGGAACCATCTCCAGCCTGCTTTTGTGAGTGTCTTTGTTGTCATTGTTTAAAAGTAAACATTTTATAATGTGTAATTTAATATTATAAAGCGGGAAAATTAAAATGGGAACCTTGAAGTATTTAATTCCCATTATACCTAGAATATATATAGAGAACTATGTATTAAACATTTGGCTTCAGTTCCATAAGTCCTGGATGTAAAGCTTTGGTTTGAGTGGAGCTAGCCTTGAAATTTTTCTTTTAGTGTAGCATTTAAAAAACTGGCTGTTGTTGGTCTAACTATTGCTGTAAATGCTTTAAATACTTTTCAGTGGCCAAACGATACAGGCACTTCAGAAGATTTGTGTATGACTACGAAGCTGAGACCTTTAACACTGTGAATGGAGCTACAGACAATAAAAGCGGCCCCAAAGTCTCCTGCACAGTAAGTCTTCGAGCTTAGATCATTGCTGGGGGGGAAAAAAACACCCCAGCAATCTCATGACCCCGAATGTAAAACAAGAAGTCCAAACAAACTGTTTATTCTGCTGCACAGGTTGAGGTTGATGTGCCCCAGACCTGTAGCTTCATCCTCCGCACAACAGAGTGCTCTCTGAGTGAGGTTGTTGGCATTGATGATGAGGGGAATCCACTGTATCGTCCTGCTGCTGGAGCTGAGGCTTTCAAAGCTGCCATGGAGAAGTGAGTCATCTTGTTTGTAGGGAAGATTTATCTATTTCGTTAATTACTCTCAGAAATTAGGATCCAGGATAACTGAGGAAATCAAAGAGTGACCTGAATGGCAGGCTGTAAATGATGATCTGTCCACGTCAACAGAAACACTCTAAAGATCACAGTCGAAGGACAGACAGATGTCAAGCTGTACCCTGAGGACGATGAGCCTGTCAACATCCTCAACATCAAGAGAGGAATTGTCTCTGCTCTCATGGTGCCTGTGATGGAAGAGGAGAAGAACAATGAAATGGTAGCTCCCCTCACTTGTTTATTACTTGATTTCTTCTTTTTTGGGGATATTTTCATAGCTTCATAGTTGGCAATTAAATCAGGCCAAGTAGAGCCTGATTCAGTTTGTTGTTTAGTCATGCACAGATAAGTTGCACAAGAGGCAGATAAGCTGGCCCAGTCAGAGCAGATAAATACACTGATGTAACAGCATGTTCCAACAATGACAATCTTCAGCAACAGGTCAAAGTCCTAGATAACTTTATCTTGTTATTGACATATGCTGCTCTCATAATGGAGGTAATCTTTAAGAATGATTGATTACCTGATTGAAGAGATAAGTTAAAGGAAAGAAAGCACGTCCACAAGTCCAGTTCTTACAGCTTGAATATTGAATGGTTTTGAACATCCTAATCATTTCCAGCCCACCGTACACGGAGTGTGCTCCACCGACTTCACCGTCAACAACAAACAGGACATTGCTACTGATGTGACAGTCAGCAGGGATCTGTCCAGATGTGACTGGTTCACTGCCCGCAGACAGGACACCAGTCCCCTGGCTCTCGTCTCTGGCATGGTAAGAGTTCAACAAAAATCTGACACTGCCTTCACAAACTCAGGCCAAGAGTCAAAATCCTCAGTGGAAAACAATATGGTCCGATTACACTATTAAACGAACCCAAGCTATATTTTCATAGTATAAAACCACAAAGCAAACATCCATCCCTTTTTTCTTCACACGTCAAGTCATAAAGTACATCTACATTTCCAAGCATTCTACATTCTCCAAACTTGTGACAAAACATTGATTTTTTAAATTTATTTATTCTTTTGCCTGTCAGAAATACGGCCTGTCCAAGCTGATCAGGAGCACTCAGAGCTGTAACTACAGGTTTGACAACCAGAAGAAACACATGACCAGTGGAACCTGCACAGAGAAACACATCTTCCTGCCCCTGTCCCATGAGTAATTTTTATTTTGACTTTTTGTATATTTTTCATGAATAATTTTGTGAATTCTCTTTAAAAGCTAACGCACATTTGGCACATATCTCTCTTCTGTAAAAAGAAACCAATATGGAATTTCTGCTATGGTGAAGCAGACTGTGACTCTGAGAGCGACTGCCAAGATCAACGACAGAATCTTTGATCACAGTGAGTGCTTCTGTTGCGTGAAAACAAATTTTGTAAAAATGGGGGGAAAAAACAATATAAATATTCTATGTGTGTCTCTAACATCCAGATTCTAATAGATTTTCCACTGCTTGTGATTTATTTCTGTACAGATGAGGACAATGTCAGGTACTTGCCCATGGATGTTGTTGACGACAAATCCCCAGTGCAAACCATGGATGCTGTCGCTGCCACGATGCAGAAGCTGAACTCTCTGTCAGAGACCAACGAGGGCGAGAAGCGCGCCGGCCTTTTCCGCCAGCTGGTGTCAGAGTTTCGTGGCCTGAAGGGGGACATCCTGAACTCAGCTATTGTTGAGATGACAGACATTTCACCCTCTCTGACGTGGCAAGCTCTGGCTCAGTGTGGTACACCAGAATGCACTAGCGCCATGCTCAAGCTTCTCAGGACCTTTGATGGAGACGCTGTTGAGGTTGATGCTGTTGTCTACGCCCTGGGGCTGCTGCCCAACCCTTCCCGCCAGATGGTGAAAGACTTGCTGGCAATGGCTCAGTACAAGCAGAGCAAACCCATCATGTATGCTTTGAGCAATGCAGCCAGGAAGTAAGTGAACATAAATATATGACATTCTGAAGGACGCTGTCCTCGATGCAGTAACACTGAATTGTGGTACCTATTGTAAATTAATACATAATCCCTAATGTCTATCTTTGCTTCTAGACTGTATAAATCTGAGGGAGTCACTCCAGAGATCACAGCTGTCTACAAATATATT
Organism: Pelmatolapia mariae; assembly: GCF_036321145.2. NCBI lineage: Eukaryota > Metazoa > Chordata > Actinopteri > Cichliformes > Cichlidae > Pelmatolapia > Pelmatolapia mariae. The sequence continues at coordinate 15,403,177 of NC_086240.1, forward strand.
GCTTCTCTTCTGGGTGCAGACTGCGCTGGTGACAAAGACCTGACTTTCCTGACTTTAAGGGTAGGTAACAAGACGTGAATAAGAATACATTTTCATTCAAGAAAACTTTATTATATCAAGACAATACAGAGGGGAAAAAACACTGATCCCACATTTCCTGAGGACAAAGATAAAAAAAAAGTTTTAAGGGGAACATTTAATTGCATGATTTATGATTTGCTTTAATATTCTGTCCAGGTTGTTGGCAACATGGGAGACGCAATGGAGGCCACCGATCCTGCTATTAAGACCACCCTGCTCAAGTGCATGAGACAGCCTGCAACCACTTTGTCCGTGCAGCTGGCCGCCATCCAGGCTTTCAGGCGCATGTCTGTGACAGATGAGGTAACTAACCACATTCCTCTTCTACATGAACAGTCTCCTTGCTTCCCAGTTTTATAGTGGAGACAAACTGAAGCTACAAAGACCATTAAGTCACTGTTTTTTCACATTGTTTTCCTGTCCAGATTCGTGCCAACCTCCAGAGGGTCAGCCAGTATCCCAAGGGCGCTGTGCAGAAACGTCTGGCAGCTTATCTGACACTGATGAGAAACCCCGAGGACAGTGACATTGAGGTGGTGAAGAAGCTGCTTAACCAAGAGCAGAACGAGCAGATCAGGGCTTTTGTGTCCTCCCACATCTACAACATCATTTCCTCAACTGATTCAGAGACCAAAAAGTAAGAATAAAGCATTTTTCAGCTTAATGTGTTGTTCTATACTAATATAGCGCCGATTTGGGCACCCATCTATTTACACTCAGCTAATAGTTTTACTTTTAATCTTCACTCCAGGCTCGGTGAGAAAATAATGGATGCCCTGCAGGACACAGATGTTTCTACACACAGTGACTACACCACAAAATCTCGCAACTATGAGCTGGGAATGGCACATGAGAGCATGGCGGCCAAAATTCAAGGCAATGTCATTTTCGATCCCAGCAGCACGTTGCCAAGGGAGGTCTTGCTGGAAACTACCCTGAATGCTTTTGGTTACAGCATGGATATTTGGGAGGTATGTACATTGCTTGTCACGCACAATAATTTTGCCATTTTAAATTGTAGTTTTACACCTTTAACACTGAACTTTATTCATGGGGATTGATTTTATTTGATGGGACCTAACCCCAACAACTCCTGGTTCATTTCTGTATTCATATTATTAAATTCTTTTTGGCAGGTTGGCATGGAAGGAAAAGGCTTTGAGCCAACCATTGAGGCTCTGTTTGGCAAGAATGGATTCTTCCCTGACACAGTGTCCAAGACTCTGTACTGGGCTGAAGAACAGATGTCACCAAAGATCAAGGAGGTTCTGGAGAAATGGGTTGCTCCACTGAAAATAGAGGGGCAAAAGGTATATCACTCGCATAACTGTTTCTGTTTAACACTCTTATTCTTAGTGAACGTATCATTGTCACTCACACTAACGTATCTAACATATTGGTCCCTTTTTCTTAAGGCTCCTGAAAACCTTGCAACAGAAATTGTCCGCAACCTCAACAAGCTGGTAAAAGACCTGCAGAACCGAGAGTCCCCAGAGGCCATGGCCTACCTGAGGCTAATGGGAGCTGAGCTTGGCTACATCAAGAGCAATGAACTGAAATCTATTGCTGAAAATGCAATGATGTATGCGAACATTTTCATGAGGATAATGCCTACAAAGGTAGTGTTCTGTAGTCATTAATATAGTGTCTATATAGAGTTTTTTTTTCTTTGCCCCAGAAAAACTCTATTTGTTAACTGTATTTCTTCCTGTCAGGTCATGTCTAACCTGATTTCAAGCACTCGCAATGAGATTTTTGCCCATTACATCTTCATGGACAACAAATTCATGATGTCAACAGCATCTGGCTTGCCTCTGACATTTGCTCTGTCTGGCACCTTTGCTCCTGGTGCAAAAGGAGGTCTTCGCATGACTCCAAACATGGTAAAGTTTCCATCTATTGTATTAAACCTGTGTTTAGCACCATACTAAAACAGCAATTGTTATTACAATGTTGCTGTTTTAATTGTTTGTTTCTGTGACATGTTTGTAGAATTCTCAATAATATTAATCCTGACATTGTAGCAATGTTGGTTATTTTTTCCCCACACACTTCAATTTTTCTGTGATCCCCTTTGTTTCCAGGAGCTGGTGTTCATGCCCGCCATTGGAATTGAGTTCATGACTCAGATGGGAATCCATGTGCCTGAATTTGTTGTCTCTTCAGTTGAGATGCACACCAACATGTACCATGAGAGCTCTTTCAATGCCAAGATCACCATGGAGCAAAACCAGGTCAAGCTTTCCATCCCTGCTCCACAGGGCACCATGAAATTCTTGAGAATCAGGTAAAAAAAAAAAAAAAATCTGATAACTTACTTTGTGTAATACAAGTAAATGGTATTAATTGATATCGATTGAATAATTATAAAGAACACTACCAACAGGGAGCATATTGCATTTCATATATTCTGTATGTTTAATAAAGTTGTTAGAAGTAATTTTGCTGTTCTTTGTTTGAAATAGCAACAAAGTTATGATTGTGGGTGCTGGGCACGCTACAGTGATCCCACACAGACTGGCCGACTCCAGCTGCAGCCCTCTCTTCTCTGGAGTCAAATACTGCACAAAAACACTTCGTGGTGATGCTCCTGGCAAGACGGCTGTTCCTTACTTCCCTCTGAACGGAGAGACTGAGTAAGATGTTCTTTAAAAAGTCAGGTTTTGCTTTTTTATTTTGTTTTTCTTTGTTTCTTTGTTAAATAAGAAAAGGAAATGCCTTAAATATGATCATGTAACATATTTCCATTTAATGCTGAATATTGTTTAGTATATTGTGGTACAGTTGAAAAGAAGATGGTTAAATACAGATAAGAATAGCCAAAACAGCACCGCCTTACTTCACCTTATATTTATACTTGGTCAAGAATAGAGATGAAAAGATTTTAGCTCATCTCAGATGGTGGTTTTAGCTGGATATATGCACATGAGATCATAGATTTCATAGCTGCACAGTACCAAATTGCATTAGAAGAAATAAAAATGTACTAAAGACTTTATTTTTACCCAAGGTTTGCTCTGGACATCGAGCCTACTAAAGAGGTCTCTGAGTACACAGCCAGTATCACCTATGGCGAAGAAAAGGACGGACGCCACAAGGTTAATTCTGTGAAGATGACTCTGAGAGCCGAAGGTATGAATATTGCTTTTTTTTAATCAAGGATTTTATTACATGTGCTGCCTCTTTCTTTTCTTTTCTTTTCTTTTCTTTTCTTTTTTTGAGTTATACAGATAAGTGATTAACGTTTTTCTGACTCTGTGACGTCAGGTGCTCAGCCTACTGAGGCTACAGTCACCATGAAATACAACAGGAACAGAAATGTCTTCAGCACTCAGATCGACATACCTGACTTTGATGTTGAGGCGGGCGTCAAGCTCGGCATGACAGATAGCAATGCCAGAGGCAAATCTATTACCCTCGAGATCTCCAACAAGAACGAGCCTCAACTCACTCTGACTGGCCGTGCCAAGTGAGTAAACCCAGCAAAATCTTTCCCTAAATTGTTCAGTTACTTTACTATAATTCCACTGACCTCATTGCAGAAATTAACTGCTTTTTTTTATTATTAATTATAGGCTTCAGGCTATGACTGATGGCATGCTGCAGCTTCAGCTGTTAGTCCCCTCACTCAGGACAGATGCCACAGTCACTGCTACCATGAGCAAAGCCGACGGACTCACCATGGAGATCAGAAGTGATGTCAAGCTCCCAGAGATCTCCTCCATTCAGGCAGTCACCTTCAAATATGGTAATTTTGCTCAAGAAGAGTGGCAATGGAGCTCAAAGAATGGTCATGTCAGGCACAGTTTAAAACACTGTCTTTCTGCTGTCACAGGCAAAGATCAGGCTGAGGTTCAGCTGATGTCCAACATGAATGCTGAAACAAAAGTCCCAGTGCATTACACTAAGGTCCTCCAGGCCTGGCTCAGGAAGACTGCAGAGGATGTTATGGACCAGCGGGTTGTCAAGACTGATATGAAACTACGACACATCCTCAACAAAGGAATTGAGGTAAAAAGAATTTTATACTAACTGAATGTTTATTTCGTAGTTTTTATTTTGTCCAGACTGAATCATAAGAAATATGATGTGTTTTAATCAGGCCAGCAATATCTGGATGGACAAAGTCTCAGCTGATTGTCCCTATATGGCGAGACTGAGGAACAGCTTAGCTATGATGGAAATGCCATCTGTGCCTGAAAACCTGTTCATGAACCTGTAAGTGAAGCAAAAACATAAACTAGTATCTTCATAATTTTTATTATAATAAAAAAAAACTTCAAACCTTATACTGAATAAATACAACATTTTAACAAGTTCCCTACTTTTGCCATTTCAACAGTGAAAGCACACTGAGATACCAGTTCAACCAGGACCGTCTGACTATCACCATCCCAGTTCCTTTTGGGGGCAAATCATCTGAGGAGCTGAGGATACCTCAAATGGTCACCACTCCACACATTTCCATGCCGAAGTTGGGCATAGATTTTGCCCCACGAGGAATCCAAATCCCAACTTTTAACATCCCATCTGACTATGATCTCACCCTGCCTCTGATGGGCATGGTGGAAATGGCTGCCAAGGTCGACACCAACTATTATAAGTGGGAGGCAACAGCGTCTGCTGGTAACAACACTGCAGAGTCTCCTAACTATGTGGCCAAATTCAACATTGTGGCTGACAGTCCGATCAAATTCCTCTCATTTTCAGCTGAGGGTAATTCTTTATTCTTTATTCTTATAAACTATACATTTGTTATTGAACAGTGCAGAAAAAACATAGATGCTGATACGAATTGTTAATTTTTTTTATTTGTCTGTTCTAAAGGAGCAACCAAAATCACTGACACAGAAGCAGAAACGATGGAATTCAATCTTGATGGTTCCCTGAAGCACATGCTGATCACCACAGGTTTTAATGTTCAGGAAACCATTGCAGTCACAGACAGTTTGATGTCAACTGGCCACTACAAGGTGCATGCTGTTGCCCCTGTGGGTCTGGACACCTCCCTGACTATTACTACCCAGATGACCCTTGACTCTAAAAAGCTTTTTGGAAATGTTAACACAAATGGAAGTGTCACTGTTGGACCCATGACTGCTACCACCACCTATCTCTACACCTTCTCGGTCGAGCCAGCGAAGAAAGAAGCAATAATGCAGAGTTCACTGAATGTGAAGTCTGAAGACCTGAAGTTTGAAAACAAGATGAAGGCATCATATGCAGAGGAAGAGCTTCTGTTTGACTCTAACACTAAAGTGAACAGCGACCCCATCGTGCACAACACCAAAATTAACCTTAGGTACAAGGATCTCAAGCTTACCATCCAGTCCAGCTCTGAGACACAGGCTGATGAGAGGATGCTTCGGAGCCAGATAGAGTTTGCTGCCTCTAGAGGACAGGCCAGTCTCAGAATAGAGAATCTAGCCGATGATACAAGCAACCGTATCTATTCACTGCTTACCGGTTCCCTTAATCCCTCTGGCTTGGAGGTCAACACTGATGCCTCCATGAACATCTTTTCAAGCATCGCCTCTCACAAGGCCGCCTTTTCCCTGAACACCAATGGCCTGACCACCAGCTGTACAACAACTGCCCAGCACAGTCCATTCACATTTGAGAATATTTTCCATGGCACAGTTGACACTTCAAGTGCCACCATGTCTCTCACAACAAAAGGAGGCATTAAAGAAAACAAAGCAGAGCTCACCATTGGAGGCAAGATTGCAACCACAGAAGTCTACCTTAACAGCAACTTTGAGGCTAACCTCTTTGATATTAACAGCAGGAACAGAGTGAACTTCAGAGTGAATGAAGATGGCTTGACTCTCTCTAACAACATGGTTGGATCTTTCAATGAGATGAGGACTGAAAACACAAATGCACTGTCTCTTACATTGAGATCTTTTACCCTGCAGTCCAAGACTGACAACTTGCTTGACAGCAGCAACTCTTACAAGCATGACATCACAGTCAACATGGGCCGTTCTGCTGCCTCAGTTATTGTGAAAAATGACCTGAAGATAATGGAGGTTAGCTTCGTGAATGATGCCCAGTTCAAGGCAGAGCCCTACAACCTGGAGCTGACTGGAACAGTGATGGGAGCTTTCTCAGAGGAAGAGCTCAAACACACCTATGAAATCAAGTTTATTGACATGGTCCTGTCTGCAAAGTATAACACCAACGGTAAACTCCTGGGAACTCAAATGACCCATACCACTGATATCGAGGTTGCTGGCCTGACCATGAAGTTCAACAATGTGGCTAACTTCAACTCACCATCTCTTCATCTGGACAGCAAAGTTGCAACTGTGGCTGCACCCTTCACCCTGAACATTGATTCCATTTTCAATTCAAATGGTGCAGTGAATCTGTATGGAAAGCAGAGTGGTGAATTATACAGCAAATTCCTCCTGAGAGCACAACCCATGCTTTTCACACAATCATTTGAGTACAGAGCTTCAACCACACATGAACTAGAAGGCAGACCAACCATTACAACAAATATGGACAACATGTTCAGCAGCATGCTGAGCCTCCAAGAGCAAAGTGTCGCACTGAAGGTGACATCTAAAGTAAATGAGCACGCCTTTGAACAGGAAATGAGTGCCTACAACAATGCAGAAAGAATGGGTGTTGAAATGGCAGGAGCAGTCTCCACTCCCCTCTTCAGTGAGTCCAGTCAAAATTATGGCATCTCTGGATTTGTGAAATATGACAAGAACAGTGACAGTCACTCTCTCCAGATCCCATTTATTGAGCATCTGCCTGCATTCGTTGAAAAGATGAAGAGCACAGTGATGGCGCTGATGGACAACAGCATTGAGATGCTAAAAGACATCAACAACAGGTATGAGATCAGTGCCAAGTTACAGCTCAAGGTGGCAGAACTAAAGGAGGCCATTGACAACTTTGACTTCAACCTGTTTGTCCAAGACCTGAGAAAATTCATCAGCTCAATGGAAAACTTCATCACCAACATGACACCCAAGCTCCCAACTGAAAAAGTCATGAACATACTGAAATCTATCAAAGACACCATAATGGTTTGGATGAAGAAACACGACATTGCAAACAAGTTCCAAGTGATTTATACCAAAATTGAAGAGATTCTCTCCAACTTTGAAGTTGAAAAAAAGATTGGAGCCTTCATGGATGAGATTGTTAAAATTATGAAGCAGTATCAGGTCAGAGAAAAGATTCAGCATGCATTTGATGCTCTCAGGTCAATTGACATTCAGCCTGTGATGAAAAACATAATGGTACCTGTTCAGGACCTGTTGAATGAGCTATATGCCTTTGACTTCAAACAGCTAATTGATGACATGAGTGACTATTTCATGAGAATGATCCAGAAAGTAAGGTCCTTTGATTATGACACCCTCACCATGGAGCTGAAAGAGAAAGTGGCAGAAATGAGCAAGATCCCCTGTTTTGGAAAACTTTATGGAGAGTTCAGAGTTAATTCACCTCATTATAAACTCACAACCACTGCTGACCTGGAGAACACAACAACAATTTCTGACACACCAGAGTTCAAAATGAACCTCATCTCAAAGACTACATCTACTTTACGAATCCTTGACTTCACTGTGGATGCCAGTGCACATTTATCTGTGCCCAAGATGAGTCATTTGTCCATCTCTGAGCTCATCAACGTTGATCAGTCGTCTTTTAAACTTGACCACAAGGGTCAAATGACCTTCTATGGTCTGACAGCTGAAGCTTCTGCTGATACCACTGCAACAGCAGCAACTGAGCTCTACTCTGCAACCCTTGTTAACAATGCAGTCTTCAACATGGAAAATGGAATTTCAACCACCGTAGCCACTAATTACAAACATGACCTCAACATGCCTGCCCTTAACATCTTTAGTGAAATGGAGATTAATGAAAATGTAGTTTTCCTGCTTAAAGATGGCTCCATCCAACTGACCTTTAACAATGTTGCCAGTGAAAAATATGCAATTCGGGACTTCTCAGATGAGGCACGCCACAAGAGCGACTTGTCAGTGGTCATGGATTTCCATAAAGCCAAAGTGAGTTTCACTGGAACAACAGACAGCAACCTTCTGAAAATGAATCAGAATGTTGGTGCTGAAATATGCATTTTCAGCCACATAGTTGTTGATGCCAAGGCTGAGACTGAAACACCTTTCATTAAAAACAGCGTTGCAGAAGTCAAGTTCGAGGCAAAGGTTGAAGACATGAAAATTGATTTCTCTGCCTCTCACAGTGCACAGCTGGTTGGTCAGGTTGAAGGAACTCTCTCAAACTCAGCCCTTGCTCTGGTCACACCTAATGAGCTTAAGCTTGATACCAAGAACACAGCAAATGCCAAAATTGCCCTTCCATTAAAGCTGTCTGGAAAGATAGATCTCCAGAATGACATTGCTTTCACCGTGAACACCGAAGTGCAGCAGGCTAGTTGGACAGGTCTGGCTAGATTCAACCAGTACAAATACTCCCATTACTTTGCTCTGGACAACAGAGAAACAGAAATTAACCTGTATTCCCAAATCAAAGGAGACGCCAATCTTGATGTATTGAAGCAGCCTATCACCATTCCTGAAATTCCCTTGCCATTTGTTGACATGAAGACACCAAAAGTGGAGGACTACTCACTGTGGGAAGACACTGGTCTGGGCAATCTACTAATCACAACAGAGCAAACATTTGATCTGAGCTCCAAGCTGAAGTACACTAAGAACCATGAGTTGATCACCATTGACATCAATATGGATCCAGTCATCAATGCCATTAACACCAATTTCAAGACACTGCACAAGAAAATGATGAATGGCAAGGATAGGGCTGCTGCCATACTCGCTACATCATATGACAAAGCAAAGGAAGAGTATGAAAAATATAGCACTGAGTTGCCTAAAACTATTACTGTCCCTGCCTATAAGGTTCCCATGATGAACATTGAGACATCAACATTCACAATTCCACTGCCTGACTTCACCCTCATCACAATGCCCACTCTGCGTGTGCCCTCTGCCCTGCGCAAGGTAACTCTTCCAAAAATCACCCTGCCCAAAATTCAGAGCATCAAGATCCCAGTTATGGGTGATATGACCTATGAGATCTCCATGAAGACACCGATGATCACTCTCAAGACTAACGCAAGCATCCTAAAGCAGGACAGCATCACCATCAAACTAGATGCTTCTTCAATATCTGAATTTGATTTCCTGAATGGAATGATTGAGGGCAATACCAATGTGAATGTGATGGGTGGATTTAAAATGGCCTCTCTCCTCAATGTGAAACATTCAATGCTAGAGGGACACCATGACAGCACCATCTTCCTAACTACTGAAAATGTAGCTATCGCCATCACAAACACAGCAAAGGTCAACATTCTTGACCTGACCATGGAAATCTATGAGGAGATTACTGGAAATCCAGAAGAAGGCCTTATTGTCTCAGTTTCCAATCCATCTGCAGGACTCATTGCAGTTCAGATGCAGGCTAAGCGACCGGCACAAGTGAAAGCAAGACTCTATGGTCGTTACCCGGTAAGAAAATAGTCTACTATCGATGCACTTTCTAATTAAAGCTGATTTTTTTTCAACCTAAATGGTATATTATTTAAATAATTAACCTATTGGTTTTCATGTGTACTGTTTAGTCTGAGCCATCCACAGACATTGATATCTTGGGTCTGAAGATGTCTGTGATCAACTCTGAGAAGCTGAACCTTCAAACAACCTGGAATATGGAAATACCATACGAGATGATGCTCGGAGCGAAGAATCAGGTGCCTGCGGTCATGGAAATAGTGTCTGAATCTGCTGTCATAACATACAACGAGGTCAACAAGCAAGTTAGAAGACTCGAAGGTTCCTTTGCACAGGCTAAAAAGCAGGGTAATGTGATGTTCAAGAGGGCTATTAATAGTCTCGAATCAGTAAAATCTTGCAAGATTGTGACAACTGTCACAGATAATACTGTTTTAATCCTCAAAAACTACCAGAAGAAAGTTGAAAAGTTCCTTGATGCTGTTGTTAAATTTCTGAGAGAGACTAGGTTCCAGATTCCTGGCTATAAAGAGAAGCTGTCTGGGCTTGAGGTCTATCAGAAATGTACTGCTTTTGTTGCTGATGTATCTGAAGAAGCAGTCCATAAGATTCCAGAGTACCTTTCTTCCATGTTTGCAACGGCACTTGATTATTTCCAAGCCACTGAATTCACCTTCCCAGGTTCTAATCGCATTGTCAGTGGAAAGGAAATTTTTGATGATATGTTGGTAGCTTTAAAGAAAATCCAGGACCAAGTGGTTGTTACTGTGAGGAAATTTAGAGATATTCAGCTGGAGGACATTGTAAAGAAATTATCAGCAATCATGCAGTTTACCATCCAACAGAGTGAGAAGCTTCTCCAAATGCTAAAATCCCAGAATCTGGAGACACTTTCTGACTTTGTGAGTACTGCATACAACGATGCCATGAACTCTCCTGTTCTGGCTGGTGTTGTCAAGCCAGTTGAAGAGGTCTGCAGAGTTGTTATGGAATATCTAAAAACTGTGACTGCTAAACTCCAAAATATTTTGGCTGACATGTCTAGTAAACAACTCACAGCTGACATCCAGTCCTGGATTAAATCAATGGTAAAAGGCATTAATAGTCTGCACAACAATGCCATTAAATCCCTGAAGGAAAAAAGCAAAAGTGTTGAAAAATATGTTAGAGTAAGCGAGCAAAAAGTAGAGGTTGACATCCCTTTGCCATTTGTTGCCAAATTCAACTAAGCAACCATAGCTAACAATGATTTAGGATGTAGTGTCTGTATTGACTTTCTGTGTTTTGTAACCAACGGTGCAATAGTGAATCTATTTTCATAACAGCAAACCAAACTGAGCAATAAAAATGATGCCTGTATAATGTTTGTTCCTTTACTAGTTTTCAAATTGATAAAATTGTTTATTATTTCACAGCAGACGCCCAGTGCTCCCTTTGTGTCTTGTACTATTTAAAAAAAAAAAACCCTGTCTGGGTATCAATAAATACAGTTTGTACTGCATTCATGTCTGTGCATTCTTTACATAAAGTTTAACATGACTGGTTAAAAAGATTGGAAGCTAATGGACTATAAATATTTCCATGTAGTTTTATGTTTTCCTGTACAGATTTAAAACAATAAAAAGCTTACTCCCTAAAGATCACAACAATACACCCTTGCTAGTAATTTCTATCCTCTGGTCTAATTTTAGATCGGACACAAATAGTTCCTGTGATACACACACACACACACACATTTCTTATAATAAAACAATCACAATAAATATAGAAACAGAGTCATTTTGACCAGGGTTATAACAATAGTTAGAAGTCAAGTCTCAAAATGTATTCCCCCTTTGGAATAATGGGATTATTTTGTCTGGGGACAGCTACAGGCTATGTGTCATCATGAGAAGTGGTGAAATAAGTATACAGCTTATTGACTCGTGTAACGTGATAAATAAGTCATTAGAAGTATAAACAAGCTTAAATCTTTAAAGGGTTTGCAAATAATATGAGAAAGAGTAAACTATGAGACCCTTAAAAGTAAACATATTCATAATAATGGGAACACGACTCAGTACGCTGTATACAGTGCTTAACAAATTTATCAGACTGTCTGTCATAAAAACAAGAAAATGCAAATATTTTTTTAAATCTATCAAAAATATATTTATAACTAAAACAAATGATGCTGTTATTTATTATTTATTAGGCAAATGAAAAATTGAATCCAATGTTTTCTTACCCAAATATGAACAAGTACACTGGACTTCTCTGAGAACTCAAATATGAACCAAACATAACATTCAAACTCTAAAGCAGATTTTTCTATTCAGGAATGTTTATAAATAAATAACTGTAGTAAAAATAATAATAATGTGCTTTAAATATTTTTTCTGCTTTTCTGTAAAATGGTAAAAGTGGAAATTCATGGATAACAACAATAATTATATTTTAGCAGTAAAAATATTTATTTTTAACATATTGTAATATTAACAAAAAAGATTTTTATAATTACCAGTACTGTTAATTTTGGGCATTTGGGTCATAAATCTGTATAGTGGGGTATAATTATTCATTTTCATATAGTGTTATTTAATGTTGTCACTTGTTGAAAAGCAGGTATTTTGAACTAGCATAAATTTCTTTCAGCAAAACATATATAAGTAAGTTAACTGCAAATACACAAGTACATTAGATTTACTCTTGTTTCAAAGGCCTGAATCAACGTGATGGTTCAGTGGATCCTGATTAAAGCAAATAAAGAAAGAAATACTAATAGAGTGAATTTTCTAAATTTACCACCAGGTTCCAACTATTTTAATCAGTATACGTAATGTTTCTTTGTATGATCAAAGGAAAGAAAGCTGTGTGTCAGGAAAATGCGACAAAAGAGTGGAAAAGTGCAGTTAGTGAAACACATTGATTTTTTTTTTATTGACTTTCCCAGAACAGTACCACTTGTTCCCTTACATTCTGTTTTTTTCCTCACAAAATTTCCACTCTTAACTGTACCATTCTTCCACAGAAAGCATTGTGTAATTACACCAATGGCATCAAATAAACTCTTACAAAGAGATACGTTTGGCATATTCCACAATTTCCTTTTGTGTGTTTTCGTTAAATAAAAGGAGACGCAAACTGCACCGTCTTACCACAAATACTAACCTAAAATCATTGCAAATCAGAGGCACATGAGGGGGGCCGGTGTGGGAAATTAACCAGTCCAGCACAATGCATTCCTGTGCTGTATGTCAGCAAAAAAAAAAAAAAAAAAGAGCCCAGCAACAGACAGCAGACAGGAGGAATGTGACTTTTAAACGCCACTGTAACTCCGGCTGGATTTTTTATTTTTTTATTTTTAAACAAAAAAAAAAAAAAAAAAAAAGTATTTTTAAACACAGATGTGCCTGCAGCGCAGTTTCTTAGTAAAAACACAGACAAAGTAAGTGTTTAAAGCAAAAATCCATCTTTTTTTGTTTCCAATAACAAGTAAAAGAGCAAAACATGAACAGTAAGAGTTTCACCCTTAACAGTCTCTGTAACTGATGTTCACAGTCATATGAACAAACACTCCCACCATCATGCAAGAGGACAGTTACACAACACTTATGTAGACACTGTAAAAAAAAACAAAAAAAAAAAAAAAACAAAACAATCTGAATCCTTTTCACAAGAATGAAAAAAAAAATGTCAGCTCAAAATACACTGATTTTAGCTTTCAGTAACATTTTTTTGACAACATAAATTTAAGGTACATTCACTGTCATAATGGAAGACATTGAGATTTTAAGAAAAAGGGAAAAAAAGAAAAAACTTTCTCTTTCTCAACTGTATTTAATTCAGTTTAACAGCTCTATAATCATTAGTACTTCACATTTACCGTTTTCTCGTGTTTTAATAATCAAAGGGAAGCCCTTTAGTTTAAGTGTGTGTTACTATTACATAAGTGTTCTACTAATAGAATTGCATGAAACACTTCCAATAAAGTGTTGCCATCAGATGGCTTAATCCCACATTAGCGTGTGCCGTTGGGTCATAAACAGCAGTTTCATGACACTTTGAGAAAACGCCCTTCACCGAGCAAGGCCATCACATGCCACACCGTCTCAAGTGCTTAATTGTCTCTGGGAAATATCCTCCGTGCCACTCTAAATGAAGCTGTGCCCAAACAGAAAATTTCAAGCTGTTTCCCCCCCCCCCCCCCCCATGTGTTTGAAAGAACAGAGACAGCTGGATGGAAATGGGACTATATACTACTGTATGTGCTTCAAAAGATGCTGTTCAGATGTGCTGTACAGAAATATATGTACAGAGGACAGTGTGTTTGTATAAATTAGCCAAAATGAGTTAAAACTTGTGTAAAAGCATGCTTAGCAACATAAAAAACTAAAGTAATAAAACGTGACTCCCACTTAATACTGACAGAGTTTCTGCCTGAAAACCTGCAAAACTATAAGACATTGTGGTTAGCCCTTTTCAAGACTGGTCCAGGTGTAGTCTTGTAAAACTTGCATCAAATCTAACCTGCTGCGTAATTTGAAGGGGAAAAAAAGACATTTAATACTGTGGAATCAAAACTATTCGTTATTTTTAGCCGTGCTCCGAACTAACAAACTCTAAAAACATAAATAACCAATTACAACCTTGAGCTATGAAATGTCTTTGCAAAGGTGCCCTAAAATATCACAAAAAACAAAAACAACAACAACAACAACAACAAGTTGGCAATGACTTGTAGTTTTAACAAGCTTTCTTTCTATGAGTTGCTGTAGCATCCTGGTCTTGTGCAAGATCAAACTTCAATTACGTCATATTAAAAATAACAGTGCATTTGTTCTTTTTGCTTTGCTTGTTACACAGTATAACCATGGCAATAAGGCTTGTGGCCTATGCAAACTTTAAAACACAAAAAAAGAGAGCAGAGTAATCTTGACTCTCCAGCAGGCCTTCTCGTCTACACGAGAAGATGCAGAAGGGGATTGAAAAGTCGCCCACTGAAATCAAACGGTTTGTGATTTTTTTTTTTCAGTCAGACTGGGATCATGTGACCCAAAAAGAACATGCCAACATGCCATAACCAGTGTATTTCCCCCCCCACATTACACCCGCTATCAAATGATATTCGTGTGTGTTCCAATCAGCTCCGTTTGCAGTCACCGGTTTTGGTTCAAGCAAAGGCATCCGACTTCGAGGGAGTGTCCGAACAATGGTCACTGCCCTCACATGTCCAGACACGGACCCCAACGCAGGAAACGTCTGTTCTTGCGCGTCCCAGTAGCCCCCCGCCCAAGCCAGAGTCAGTTCACATCAAAACACAGCATTTGAAACAGCCACCTGGGGTTGTTTGTCGTTTCTGTAAAGCTGCCCGTGTTGCCGTTTCAAATACTTCCCAGATCCCCTCCTTGGTTTTAGCTGAGCACTCCAAATAGTCATATGCGCCAATGCGCGTGGCCATGGCCCGGCCCTCCTCTGTTTTCACTGGCTCCAGCTTCAACCGAGACAGCTCATTCTTCACGTTCTCGTCGTTGCGGAGATCCTTCTTGTTGGCCACTAATATGATGGGTACATTCGGGCAAAAGTGTTTCACTTCAGGGACCCACTTTTCAGGGATGTTTTCCAACGAGTCCGGGCTGTCCACCGAGAAGCACATCAGAATGACGTCGGTGTCCGGATAGGAGAGCGGCCGCAGCCGGTCGTAGTCCTCTTGTCCGGCTGTGTCCCACAAAGCCAGCTGGACTTGCTTGTTATCCACTTCTATGTCCGCCACGTACGTCTCAAACACAGTCGGGACATACACTTCTGGAAACTCGTCTTTGCTGAATACTATCAGTAGACATGTTTTCCCACATGCACCGTCGCCCACCACGACAAGTTTCTTTCGTATGTCTGCCATTGCTGCCTCTCCCAGTTCTCGCTCTCAAACGCGGCTCAGTCCAAAGTCGGCAGTTGTAATGTTTAGTCGTGTCAACTCCAGTAGCTTTGAAACTCTAAGCAGATACTGGTCAAACTCGTCCCTCAAGTCAGTCCTTTCCACTAACTCCGGAGCCTTTTGCCACAAACTACAGCAATCTCTTTATAAAGCGTAAGGCGTTTTCCTAAATATAGCAATCCAATCGGAAATGGGGAGGTGAGATCACCGTCTGTAAAGGAAAAGGTGATTGGGTCCCGTCGGGTTTTTCTTGCGTTGGAGGAGGGAGGAGTCACTGACCACGAGGATCCACCCGACTGAGAATCAGGCGAAATCAACTAAATATCACAGCACGATGACGATAAATATACACGTACTTCTTCTTTGAAACCTCCCTTTCAAATAAGCTTCCTCAACACACTGCCTTGCTACTTTTATTACTGAGTCAGCATTTTGTTCACAAAATGACATGAGCCGGCTGTCTAATGAGGATTCATTCAAACTAAGCCAGTTTATCCTATGAAATGTGAGAGTGATTTTGGGTGGGGAAGTGTCTCAGACTAATTTCTGTGATACCACATGTTAGGTTGCCTAACACAGGGGGATTTGGTGTTCAAAAGGCACGCTGGGAAGGCAAATTGACACTGACATTGTTATACGCATGTCTACGTAGTTCACGCTATTTACAGGGAGGGGGCACTAGCGTAGACAAACTCTTAGCTTTGACTACCAAGCTTTGCTAAATCACCGCTCTCTCTCCAAGGAAACAAAACAATATAGAATCGGGTTGACGGCGTGCAACAAGCACAGATCCTCTCTCGACACGATAACGCGTGAGTATGCCCTCACATCTGTTCACAACCGAATCCAAAGCTGTGTAAGGGGACTGCTTTGGAGGCGGTTGTCGCCGTGCGAGTATTTCCCCTTTTGTTTAGCGGTTAAGGCCCCTCTGTTTGGAACTTGAAGGGGGGCCATGTTGTTTAGCCACTCAGTGTTTGGCTGATGTTTTAGCTAACAACAGCAACATGGCTATTAGCGTTTGTTAGCTCCCGGAGATGGCCGTAACGTGTTGTGTACAGTGAATATCGGATAATAAGTCGAGAAAATGTGTTCTATTTAACATGCAAAGACACTCGCTGACTATAAAACAGCAGTGAATTAAGCGAATTTCTTTGATGTCTCACCAATAATAAACACAACAGGCCCTTTGCGGTTAGCACTAGCTAGTTAGCTCCAGTGAACCAATGGTTAGCTTTAATCATGTTCGATTTCCGCTAGCAGAAATACATGAGGGAGGGGGAAAAAGTAAACAATCAAAAGAAGCGAGGCAACAAACCACAAAGCAAACACAATCTAATAAATAAATAAATAAACATTTACGCATATCTCCGCTGAAAGTCGGTAAGGTAGCTTCCTTATTATAACAGCGGCTTGCTTGCTGCTGGCTAGGCTAGGCTAGCTAGCCAGGCTGCTAATTGGTGTGCCACAATGAACAGTTTCAAATTTGAATACGTTGTTGCAAGCTCGTTACATCATCTCAAAAATCAGTCGTGGCTATCGCTGAATAATTGCATTCATGCGTGTATGTCTGTGTGGTAGCCGAAGCTTTATTGCTGGTATCCCCAGTCTTATGGTCACCAGCTAGTATTTGGCTAACGACAGCGTTACCGAGCGGTGTTGCTCTTATAAGCCACCAACATCGATGTCAGTCGCTTGTTTTGTTCTTGGCCCGATCTTTTTAATTTAACAAAACATTAGTAACCTGTTGTAGCACAAATAGTTCAGCAGAATTAGACAACTATATCCCTGGCGTGTTGTTAGCAGCTCGGGAATTAGTCTTGTCCCAGCGAGGAAAATTAAAAGCATTAGTTATCATTTTATTATTCTTTTGGATGAACGTCTTTAATGGGATGTAAAAGCTGATTTTTGTCTGAAGGCTCAAGGAGGATTTAATAGGTCCACGATGGTCGCATTATAATAGCATGGGCTTTCATAAAAGCCAATTATGATGCCGTAAACACCACATTGTAATGGGTGCTACATTACATTATATAATGAAATTAAAATCACATCTGAGTCATTTATATCCTAGTGTTTCTTATTGGTTATTTATATGTAATTATACAGGACACGCAGAGAAACTATATCCTCTAATAAGATTTCTTTCAACTTTATGCAAGTGAAATTAAAATAAGAAAATAAGATTTACTCACTGAAATATGTTTACTTTGTCTGTTTGTTTTATTTTTTAGGCTTTCCCGTGGAATGAGCATTCCATGCAGCATCCTAGGTATGAATGACGTGGCCTGGCAGGAGACAAGAGGTGGGATGCTGCATGCAAATGGTGCTCCTGAGTCTGGGGGTGTCCGAGTTCATGGCGGAGGGCCCCTAGCCACAGTTGGTGGAGCTGGTCAGGCTCCTGGAGGGCCACACATACAGGGCATGGACAGGGTTCCTAACCCTACCCCAGGTACCCCACAGCCCCCGCTGAGCGGGAGGTCTCAGGATGACGCCACAGTAGGATACTTCTTTCAGAGGCAGCCTGGGGAGCAGCTTGTAAGTTGCACACCTAGCAAGCATCGCTGGCCTACTGGGGATGCCAATCATGTCGATCAGGTAAAGAGTTGGTTTGCTTTTTGTTTTATTCAGATAAGACATGCGGTGATGTGCAGTTTAGTATAATTACCAGACAGAACAAGTCCTCAATTTTCACTGATTATTATATTGGTATAAACAGCAAGTAAACAATCTGTTGTTTATTGTTTAAATGTAGCACTTTGTCATTATTGGAATTACAGACATGTCTATCCACAGCCGTTTGCCCAGTCAAACGTGAGGTGAAGGTTGGAGTGCAGATTTCAGAGATCACCAGTCTGTTACTACAAGTATTAAAAAGCCATAGCACTGCTTCTGATTTACAACAGACATCAGTAAGATTATAGTTTTGGCCATTGTGTCAGCACAACAGGGGTGTGAGTCTCACCATGTTGACTGAGCCAGAGTTGTAATAGAAAGTGTGGTTATTAAATAATGAAATAAATGCTGCAATTAAACTTTAATGAAGAAAGCTTGTCTTTTAATTCTGTTCCCCTTCAAATTATTCCCCTTCTGCACCTACAGACTGCTGCACTCGGGGCTTTCAGTGATCAAAGCAGCGTAGTAAGTCTTCTTCCATTAGTGGTCTAAGAGGCTTCATGGTTTTATTCTACACTGTTGGATCAGACTTGGAAGTGCTTCTCTTAAACGCAAATGTGATTTTGAAGGAAAATAAATAAAGTTGCGTGGTACTTGGATCAGATGAATAAGGAGGATTGACATGTAGTCGGCCAGAAATGGCTTCACTCGGACAGCTCATCATACTGATATGGATGGAAATATTTTCCCACAGCTGTGGCTTCTTTTTTGCTGACCATATATTGAGAAATGTCTACAATCTGTCTGTAGTAATGTTAAGCCAATGGTGTACTGGAAACCAATCCTCTTTTAATTTCAAAACCTGTCTTTGTGTTGTCATTTAATAGCCACACCTCACATCCTGTCTCAACAGTAGTTTAAGCTGCTCTGCAGCTTTTTTTTGTTGCTACATACAAAGCCCCGTCTCGTGTTTAGGTTATTTCATTTTTTTTTCTTTCAAACTTCATTCAAACTATTCTGTTTCATGCAAACAAGTCATTGTGCCCTGCAGAAGAGCGAGTGTAATCGCCTCTCTTTATAAATCACCATGTGTAGCTTGTGCAAATGTTTTTTTGTGTTTAGCTCTGCATAGGTCCTAGTCTAAAAATGTTTTTTTAAAAAGGTCTTTCTTAGATTTTTATTTTCTTTTTCAGTTTTCCTTAACACATCATGTATAGTGGGCCGGGGGGCAGCCATGCAATAACCAAAGCTAAATGATCGTGTCAGATACCTTAACATAAGTCGAACAGTCAGGACTAATTGCTTTGGGATTTCATGTAAGATAACTTTATTAAACAACAGCCTCTTATTGGCTTAACAGCATATTCAAAATACTGTGTAAGTCATAATTCATGTCTGGCTTATTTCACAAAACCAGAATGTTACGTAATGTAAAAACAATTGCACAGATTGAAGAATAAATGTTAGTTTTTTTGCTATGAATGTTTATGTATTCTATTGAATTGTCACATATTCTTACAACAAGCACTCTTTAGCATTGCAGGTACAATTTTATAGTTTACATTTTGTTAAATCAGTGCTGTTTAATTTAAAATGTTAAAATGTGTTTTTCTTTTTTTCCTTTTTTTAATCTCTGTCTCAGGTCCGTGCAGTGGATGAAATGAACTATGATTTTCAAGCTCTTGCTTTGGAGTCGAGGGGGATGGGAGAGGTAAGAACAGTTTTTGTCTGCATATCGTTCACTCTCCTCACTCTTATACAGTTTTCTGTGATTATTATTTAATTATTTTATTCTTTCCCCGCCGCTCTAGAGTTGAAAAGTGACTGTACACATCCGTAGGTTGCTATTTTACAGAGGCCAGATTTCAGTATGGCTTTCTTCAGTCCTGTGAAACCACGTCTAGAGAAAGTATAGAAATGCTGAACTATTTTTAAAGCATCAATGTTTGCACCGCCACCACCACCACCGAGTCTTTAAAATACAGATTTATTGTAAACTAGTTCATCTTACCTTTGATTGAAATCCATTAAACCCTCACCTGTCCCTGTTTTATTGTCAGCAAGCATATGCACAATACAGAAACAACTGAACAACACTAAATGTTTGTTTGCCTAATAAAGGGTTTTCTGAAAGCCTTTTGACTTAACGCTATTACAAATAATTTTTTATAAACGATAAACACCTTCTGCTCCTCTGTCTGCTACACTGATGTAGTTACATTTTCTCATATTTTATGTCTCAGACCGCCCACCCCCCAGGCTGCTGCGTGTAAATCTATGTGCAGTCCTCTACAGTGATGGTAAAACTGTGTTGTATAGGAGTGTTTTTCTCATTTTATGAAACAAGAAGACTAAAATAGCCGGTTCACTTAAGCAAATAAATTGTTCACTTGGTGTTTGGTTAAAGCATCAATTGCAGCATTGACTTTCTTACTAATGACAAATCTTCTTAACAATGGTCATAAAACTTGGCACGACTTTCCTAGAAATCTTCAAGCTCAACCAGCCTTTTTTCCTGGCAGTGTGGATTGGGTCATTGACTTGTTTGCCTCGCCGGAGCACTCTAGGGGGAAAAAAGATTCCAGTTAGAATTTAATCTATTTTAAGAGGAGTCTGAAACAGAAAACCTGTACGGATTCTTTAGAAAAGCAAATTATTGAACTGACTTGAAGTTAACCGAGAGTTGCTCGAAGGTCTTGAGTGTAATAGCCCCAATTATAGGTAATTGGTGTCTATAATGGGTAATTAGGTCCAACTTACACTAAATAATAAACATTTGAATCCTATGTCAATAAAAAATTCTTATGAATTAGTAGTCAGTCACTCCCCATGTCTGTGTACAAATACAGTCTAAACCATTATTGCAGCTTAGATTGTTCAATTAAGTGATTTCTCCTGATATCTTCCAATTCTGCCAATTAATTATTAGTGAGTTTAACTTGGCCTCAAAACATTCTGTTCTCAAACATCTCATTCACATACGGAGTTGAAAATACGTCTCCCTTTGCACTCGCAGTTTGGAATCATAAATGCAAATGCTTTTCTACACCATTCAGAAACGCTGTTTATGTTTTTTCTTAGCTTTTGCCAGCAAAAAAGCTCTGGGATTCTGATGAGCTGGCCAAAGATGGCAGGAAAGGAATGCTTCTTGGAGAAGAGTGGAGA
Source organism: Pelmatolapia mariae (assembly GCF_036321145.2). Classification (NCBI taxonomy): domain Eukaryota; kingdom Metazoa; phylum Chordata; class Actinopteri; order Cichliformes; family Cichlidae; genus Pelmatolapia; species Pelmatolapia mariae. Next base: position 15,424,477 of record NC_086240.1, read on the forward strand.
GACAATGCATGGGGATCATCTCGTGAGTGTTTTTTAAAATTTGTCTTTTCTCTAATTAATTAATTAATTAGATATGTGTTCCAGTCATGTGTTTGGGAATGGAATATCTCAGTTTTCACAGGTGCCTGCCAGCTATAACGTTTTGATATAAATACTATTAGAACAATATAAATACAGTGGCAAGAAAAAGTAAGTGAACCCTTTGGAATTTGTCTTAAAATCAGGTCAGATCTTCATCTGAGTTACAATTATAAACAAACCAGGTTTTTTTTTTATTTTTATTTTTATTTTTTTTCTGCTTTTTTGTTTTGTTTTGTTTGTTTTTTTTTTTTTTCATTTTTTGTTGAAATTGCGCACACACACACAATTATTTTTACATATATCATGGTGCATTTTGACTTTTTTTTTTTTTTTTTTTTGTCCAAAGGCTATGTTAGAAAATGGTAAACATCTCCCTTCACGAATACCATCTACAAATCATTCCTGGTTAGGACAGTAAGGACTGATTTAGACTTCTGCAGTGAGTGTTTGTAGAGCCTGTGGTGTAGCCTGTGTAAGTGCCTGACTTCATTGGCAGCATTTACGCTTGTGCGAAATACATTCTGTGCGGATTACCTCATGGTTATGTCCTGGTCATTTGTATGCGGAGTCATCCAATAGAAACCAATAAAATGGTGGGGCTTTTTGTCCCGTCTTTAATTCCCACTCAACTTTTTTTTTTCACTTGCTGCATTCCCTCACATCTATTCTGATAGGTTCAACAACCTGCCTGCAGGAATTTGCAGACATTTGTGAATCCTTACATTGATGCTATGATCATTATTCCTTATATTGAAGTGATGACAGTTATTCTCTCACTAATGAATTAAGAAACTACAGTAAAAAAGCAGCTGGACATGCACAGGAAGAATCGGCAGTACTGAACAGGCCAATCACAATCGTTGCGGGCTGCGTGGACATGATGGGTAGTTAAATCGCTGGTTAGAACGCCACTGCTGTCCATAAAACCTTGCCTGATATTTGCTAAAGGAGTACTTTGATCCTTTACAGCACTATTGCAATACTGAATGATGTAGCTAAACTGCAAAGTAAAGCCTGCACTTCCTTTGCCTGAGTTCAAATTATTCTTCATTTATCTCATTTGTCCCTTTTATCCTACATTTATCTGATTGGTTGTCCCTCGTAAACAGAAGGTTAGAACAGCAGGTGAGTGGAGCTGCTGAGCTTGCAGCCAGATATGTGTGCATGAGATGACCATATTAAGCACATCTGCTCTAAGTGACCTCACACAGAGCTAAGAGTAGGGAAAACATGAAATTGACCATTTAGAACAGTGTGAATCCTGAGCTTATGGCATTAAGGGATTACTTACTAACCGTAGCTGATTATTTGAAATAGCCATGTTTATTATGAGCATTGACTATTGTGCCCATTCACATATGGCTGAAAATGAGCTAAAGTATAATAGGGTCCTTTTACAAGAAGAAGGTCTAACAGTTCAGTCAGAGCCCAGTTTCTTAATCTAATAGAGGTGCTGAAGAATGACCTCGAGGATAATTCACGCCAGAGATATTTCTGACAACATGGCTGAAGTGAGACGATTCTAGAAGAATGACTCAAACTTCCTCCTGATTGTGGCTGCAGAAAACCTTTGAGATCACTGCTGCCACAGGAGGTTCAGTCACTTGTCAAATCCAAGGGTTCCCTTACTTTTTCTACCTGCAATCTAAAGTTTTAAGAAAGACACAAGAGATTTTTTTGGGTCAAACATCACGTTTGTGTTTACTTGTGACTCAGATGAAGATCAAATCAGATTTTCTGACCAGTGAACGCAGAAGAACATGTAATTCCACGGGTTCACTTCGCTCGCCACTGTATTTGATTACGACTTTTCGTTCAGATCATTCAGTGTCTCAGCCAATCATGGTGCAGCGGCGGCCAGGCCAGGGTTTCCATGGGAATGGTGATGCCAATTCTGTGCTTTCACCTCGCTCAGAAGGCGGAGGTCTCGGCGTGAGCATGGTGGAGTACGTCCTGAGTTCGTCCCCTGGTGACAAGATGGATGGCCGCTACAGGAATGGAGGCTATGTAAGCCAAACTCTTGCATCTCATCGATCTTACCAAAAGTGGAGATTGCATTTCTTTGTCTAATTGTTTTTCTGTCTTTCGTATTTACACAGGGTGCAGGAGATGCTGACCAAGATGGGAGAGAGAAAAGTGATGCGCAAGAGAAGGTGTCGCCTTTTGAAGACGACAAAAGCCCTGAGATGAAGGTGGGAGAGGAGAGTGATCCTACTAAAGCCAATGGAAGAGGTCTGCTGAACGGCATGGACAGAGACTGTAAAGACTTCAAGTAGGTTTTCCTTTTACAATGATACAAGTTAACCAGTAGAAAATGGAGGGAAAAAAATTGAGAAAAAATAAAGTGACTTTTGTATCCATCTTTTAAATAACTGTATCTCTAATATAGTATATATAGCTTTTCAGTTAAAAACTAAATATAAAATACCAGACTGTGTAAATATGAACATTTATAAATTGATTTGAGGGTTTTTAGACTTTTGTTTCGCCCCAAAATAACAGTTGTGTATAAATATGGTGGTCCTTTTTAAACTTAACTTGTTTTTTTGTTCTTTTAGCCCAACTCCTGGAAGCCGTCAAGCTTCTCCCACTGAGGCTGTGGAGAGGATGGGTCCCAGTCAGACAGGTTTGGAGATGATGGGGCAGCACCACCACCCTCATGCTCTCCAACAGCAGAACCCCTCCCAAAACAAGGTCCAAGCTGAGGATTTCCAGAACCAGGAGGCCCAGAACATGGGCGGCATGGAGCAGCAAGCTGGTGTGGAGTCCTTGCAATTTGACTATGCTGGTAATCAGATTCAGGTGGACTCTTCAGGGACTCCAGTTGGATTGTTTGACTACAACTCTCAGCAGCAGGTCTGTTAAATGCACAAAGTCTGTTTGGTAGTTTGCTCTGCAGGTTGTGAGCAGTTTGTTGATTTTTATTTATTTATTTTTTTCAGTTGTTCCAGAGGTCTAATCCATTGACTGTTCAACAGCTCACTGCAGCTCAGCAGCAACAATATGCACTGGCTGCAGCCCAGCAGCAGCATCTTGGTGAGACAGACTTGTTTGTCCTCCTCAGATTCTTTTGCAGTATTGTTTAACTGCTTTGTCTCTTAGGTTGACTCTGTTTGAGTTGCATAGACTTTTGAATGAGAATTATATTGCTGTTCTTCCCCATATTATTCAGCTGGCCTTGCTCCTGCGTTTGTGCCAAACCCTTACATCATTAATGCTGCCCCACCTGGAGCTGATCCCTACACTGCTGCTGGGCTGGCAGCAGCAGCAACGCTTGCAGGTGATCACATGGCACATGTTCATCCGCAAGTTCTCATTGAAATCCAACAGATCATCCAACAGATTATTATTATTATTATTATTATTATTATTATTATTATTATTATTATTATTATTTTATTTTTCTTTTACTCTTGATTATCTTCTGCCCAGATCCAATGTATAACTTCAGAAGTGTTTTTTTTCTCTCCCCTCCTCCAGGCCCCACAGTTGTTCCACCACAGTACTACGGTGTCCCTTGGGGTGTGTACCCAGCTAATCTTTTCCAGCAGCAGCCTGCATCTACTGCCAATCACTCGGCCAATCAGCAAGCATCGAGTCAAGGGCCAGGGCCAGGGCAACCACAGGTAGGAGTAATTTCTCTAACCAGTATTAATTCCCTACCTTATTCGCCTCGTATGATTGTATGAAAAATGTGCTTCAGAATTTGGCTTCAGTCATCTGTCTGTGACCAGTTATCGTGTGCAGAATGTTTATGATGACAGGATGACCCTGAAAATGAGTCATCCATGAAGACCTGCTGTTAAAATTTAGAAAAGTTAAAAGTGGGCGGGGCTTCTGTGGCGTAGATCCATCAGTTGTGCATTTGATTCAGAACTGTTCTGGGGTTGGTTGTATATGTTTCCAAGCAACTCGTGACGTCTGATCAAACCAAACAGTTGTGGTAAAACACGTTAGCTATATTTTAGCTGTTCCTCATTTAGTCACTTGTTTATTTTTTGTTATGACGACAAGTTGAGATTGCTTCCCTTTCAGTACAAAGCCAGTAACAGTATTTTTAACCGTTTCTGCCAGGTAATGCGCACTGGAACCAACCAGCGACCTCTTACACCTGGGCAAGGCCAGCAAAGCCAGCAGGAATCCCTAGCTGCAGCAGCTGCTGCAAACCCTGCGTTGGCATACACAGGAATGCCTGGTTGGTCTACCATTTCATACTTATGCTGTACTGCAGTGTAGCCAAAGATACTCACAACCAAATACATTTTTTCCCTTTATTGGTTCACATTAAGTGTACACAGTGTGTGAGTAGTAGTAGTTACAAAACACTGAAACAGTGTTTCTAACAACACTCTAAGTATGTTGTGTAGTAGTAGTAAACTGTAATTACTAACTCCTCTTTGTGTGTCTTGTTTCTTCCTCAGGTTATCAGGTTTTGGCTCCTGCAGCTTACTATGACCAGACTGGAGCTTTGGTAATGGGCCCTGGTGCCCGCACCGGTCTGGGTGGGCCTGTTCGTCTAGTCCAAACCCCACTTCTTATCAACCATGCAGCGGCGCAGGCTGGTAAGAATTTTTTAAAACATTTGTTTTAATTAAGGAATTCTTTCCTCTCCGGTGTCACCAACTGTTTGCTCAGAGGGGATTTGTGGATGGTTTGGTGTTTGTCTTTCCTGTTGTAGGGTTTTTACATTGCATTCAAGTGCCTTGGGGTTAACTGTTGTGATTTGGCACTATATATCTCAAGTTTAGCTAATCTAATTGCATTAGAGATGATTATTTGGAATTCGGTGACTGTACCAACTGTTATTTTATCTGATTCAAATCTCAAAAAAGATCTCTCTCTCCATCTCCTGTGGACTATGTCTCCTATTTTGTCCACTGACACCTTCTTCAAAAAAACCAAATGTGACGTTGACCAGATAAGCAGATCTCATAGTTTGGTTTAAATTTGGTCTGTTCGCAGTGTTTGTCTCCTGCAGTTACCACTGCTGTCTCCACTCTGTGTGTGGGGAGGACACACACCGAGCAGTGTTTCATTTGGCTATTTTTGTGAATAAATTCATTACTTTAATACGTTCCCAAGCCTCTTACCCCGAGTTTAATCACCACACATAAGCAGTAACCTTTAAATATAGGTGGAAAAAATGATTCAGCCAAGAAGTCCCAGCTTCTACAATGTGTGTTCACGCTGATGGTTTAAAATGCAAAGTGGCTCTCCCAAAAATAGCTGAATATGTTTATATTTAATTCTGCTTTTTATTATTTGTTTATATTTGAGCTTGTCATTTGTGTTTATCTGTGGAAAAATGACTTCACCCACTTAGCAGTTCTCTAGCAATCTGCCAGATCTGCTGTTTTGAGTAGGCACAGTTGCATGCGCACATGAAGCGATCTGATTTGTATAGATGTCCTCTTCTCAAAATGATAACTTAATGAGTGCTTCTGTGTGGTGTGTTGAGCAAATAATGTGTGTGTATTATTAATAGAGATGGGATTTTTTTTTTCTTCTTCTTCTTAGATATGCCTACTATAATGTCTGTCCCGCACACCCACTTCGTTCTATTCTTACTTGATTAGTACCACTCATGTGACCTTTCCTCACCTTTGACCTCTCACAACAATCTCTCTCCATCAGCAGCAGCAGTGTCTGCATCTGGCTCCGGTAACAACATGTCTGGTCCTCCAGCCAACGGACTGTACCGCTCCATGCCCCAGCCTCAACCTCAGCCGCAGCAGCAGCAGGCTCCTCCACCCAGCAGCGGCCTGCCCTCCAGCTCATTCTACGGATCTGGATCAGTCCCTAACACCTCTCAGAGCAGCTCCCTTTTCTCTCACACCTCTGCTGCCCCACCACCCCCAAGCTCCTCCCTGGGCTTCAGCAGCACCGGCGGATCTCTTGGCGTTGGCCTGGGCTCTGCTCTTGGGGGTTTTGGCTCTTCTGGTCAGTGGCTAAACAACATGCTGCTTGGAGAGGAAATGGTCTTGTGTTTAAATTTAAGTTTTGTGTTCTAAAAGTGCTTTGTTAATGATTTTTCAGTATCCAGCTCGACCAGTAGCAGTGTATCCCGCAGGGATTCCCTGTTGGCAAGTTCTGACCTATACAAACGAGGTGGCAGCAGTTTAACTCCCATTGGGCAGCCGTTTTATAACAGCCTGGGTTACTCCTCTTCACCCAGCCCCATTGGCCTTACACCAGGTCATTCCCCACTCACTCCTCCGCCATCTTTGCCCTCTTCCCATGGATCCTCTTCAAGCCTTCACCTAGGTAAGGGGGGATGTTTACCTTTGGTCGAATGTTGTTTTTGAGGTAGAAAATAAAGAAGCATTTGAGCCTGTTCGTAAGTGAGGATTGATGTGACTTAAATAGAATAGAACTTTAAGTTGTCATCCCCTGTTAGGGGCACCTTCAGTGAAATTGATGCTTGTAAATGAAATGTTCAAAATTGTCTTATTTAATCCTAGGTGGCCTGACAAATGGCAGTGGCCGTTACATTTCTGCAGCTCCCGGAGCTGAGGCCAAATACCGGAGCACAGGCGGCACGTCCAGTCTGTTCAATTCCAGCAGCCAGTTGTTCCCTCCCTCACGGCCCCGCTACAGCCGCTCTGATGTCATGCCATCTGGACGCAGTCGCCTATTGGAAGATTTCAGGAACAACCGTTTTCCAAACCTCCAGCTCCGTGACTTGCCTGGACACATGGTGGAGTTTTCTCAAGACCAGCACGGCTCCAGGTGACGGACCTAATTTAATGCTTGAAAATGCCACCGCACAATTAAATATATAGGCTTTTGGGAAATTATGAATTTCTTTTAGGTCTCGTAAATTTAAGCCTTAGCCAAAAAAGAAAACATGCAAAAAAAAACTACATTGCAGTGTTACACTTTTTATAATGAGTCCACTCTTTGAATTGTCTTTTTAATCATTCCCTGCTTTCTCCAATCTAGATTTATCCAGCAGAAGCTAGAGAGGGCCACTCCTGCTGAGAGACAGATGGTGTTTGGAGAGATTTTGCAAGCAGCATACCAACTGATGACTGATGTATTTGGGAATTATGTCATCCAAAAGTTCTTTGAGGTTGGGAGTGTTAAAGTTCATCCATGTGTCTTTTGAGTAACTGCACAGTATAAACTAAACTAGATTCCATTTATAATAAATTACTCTCATATTGTAATAGATTCCAGCATATATAATATATTTTTTGTTGTCTAAATGTTGTCTCAGTTTGGAAGTGCAGACCAGAAACTTGCTTTAGCGACCCGTATCCGCGGACACGTCCTTCCCCTGGCGTTGCAGATGTATGGTTGCAGGGTCATTCAGAAAGCCCTGGAGTCAATTTCCTCAGACCAGCAGGTAATTGTAAGTGAGATTTCACTTCTTTATAACAGTTTTATTTTCTATTGAAAAGCATTTTATTCGTCCTTCATATTAAAGGCTTTGATTTAAACGGTCTTTTTTACAATATAATTTGATATAATTTTCTTCCATTTAGAGCGACATTGTCCGTGAGCTTGATGGCCATGTGCTGAAGTGTGTGAAAGACCAGAATGGGAACCATGTGGTACAGAAGTGCATTGAATGTGTCCAGCCTCAGGCTCTTCAGTTCATTATTGATGCCTTCCAGGGACAGGTGGGGTTTTTTTTTTTTTTTTTAGTTTTTGTTGTTTTTGTTTTTTAGAATAGCTCCCATATAATAAGCTGCCTTATAATGCTGCCTATTCAGTATAGTTTATTTTTGTAGACAAATGTGATCTGTAGGGTTGCATTAATATCTAAATCATCTGATGTTCTTTCACTACATGGTACAATAAGCACTATATTTATTTTCTAGGTTTTTGTACTTTCCACACACCCCTATGGCTGCAGAGTTATCCAAAGGATCTTGGAGCACTGCACCCAGGAACAAACTCTGCCCATCCTGGAAGAGCTTCATCAGCACTCTGAACAGCTGGGCCAGGTGTGCACATCAGTTTCCTCTCTGTCCCATTTTAAACTCCAAGCTGACTACCTTATTTTTGCTAGCTGCGACTGATCGCTGTTGACATTTATCATTTTATGTCGCGTATTTGCATGCGTCCTTCATGTTTGAACATTTCATATTTTTAGCCTGTCATTGTTCCTGTGTAGTTGTGGTCTGCTAAGTGTAAGGATGAATGTAATTGTGCTGTTAGCTGACATTACATCTGACATATGTGATTATTTAAACATCCACCCTGCCCCCCTCACTTATTCCATCTAGAAATATCAAGGCGTATCATTGGAGATGACACCCAAAACATATTATACAGTGTCCCGTGATGCACTGTTCAAGGTCAGAGCAATTTGCCTCTATCGCGGATGTCCCTGTTCTCACTTCCTTTTTCCCTCTTTATTTTTTTTTTTATATTTTCTTCTGTAAAGAATCTAATTTAACATTTAGATAGTTTTCCAACTCCCAACCCTTATAGTCCTTTCCTAACCCACTGAGCTGCCTGTTCTTCCTTTTTCCTCCCTTCTTGCTTTATGCCAGAGGATTTAGGGACATGCTAATCTGCTGTCTGATGATCCCTCTTTTGCCTACAGCATTTTTTGATCAGTCTGTTTTTCCCTTTTTTGTTTTTTTTTAAATTCTCATTTTGCTAAAATTATAATTGTTTGATTCAAATCTAGGAGTTTGAAACTCTTTTATAACCAAATAGTTCACAAATGGTGTTTTAAAACCAACATAATGCAAGTTCATGTTAAAACAGATTGACAGAAAATGGTTTGGGAGGCAAATACTTCAAATTTAAAGGTGGAGATCGCATTACCTACTCAACAAATTACCACTTTAACAAGCTTGGCAGTTGAGTGGTGTTATTTGTTGTTTGGTCAGTTAATTTTTTGTCTCCATCTTGCCGCACTAAAATTACACCCGTAACTGTCTATCACCCGTTTCTGAAGGGGCAAAGATGCTATTGGTTGTGTTGCCTGGTCAGCAACACAAACCAGCAGCATCTGTTTTGTCTGACCTTCCGCAGTGATGACGTAAGGGTATTCGAAATACTACAAATGGGGGTGTCGCTCATTCATCGGCCAGTCATTGTAGAGTTGCATGATTACCCTATCAATCGAGGCCAATGGGGAAAAAGTAGTGCATGAGTATCAATCATGTTCAGTTGTATCTCACAGTTTGTTTGTTTTTTGTTGTTGTGATTAATCTTGTTGAGATGACTTTGCCTTGCCCTTACACCTCTGTTGCCTCCTGCAGGATCAGTACGGTAACTACGTCATTCAGCATGTTTTGGAGCATGGCAGACCAGAAGATAAGAGCAAGATAGTGGCAGAGGTGCGCGGGAAGGTTCTTGTCCTGAGTCAGCATAAATTTGCAAGGTAAGCTAAGCAGTCTGTATGAATTAAGAGTGGGCTGTATATTGTTTGCAGATTTTGACATTAACAGGGCAGACGGTGAATATTCTAAAGTTCATTTTGTATGAAATGATTGTGAAAATAAATAAATATTCTGTTGTGGGAGGGAAAGCACTCACATTACTGTCAATATTAGAGCAGCTGTGTTTCTTCACACTTCTGCTGGTGTGAGGACAGAGATGTGAGTGATTTGCACTAGCATAACTAAGGAACATAAGTTGATGCATATCATTTGAAGATCAGTCGATACGCTGTTGTTGTTCTGCTACATCTTTCGAGTGTTTACATTTGTAAAAACCGGTTAATAGTAGGTTTATAACACGCAGGTTAACGACTCATGTTTGGGCCTGATAGGAGATCATTTTAGGCCTGGGATAATTTATCAGTAACCATGTGGTAACAATGGCAGGAAGTTCATAACCTAGATCTTTCTTGAGTCGAGTAGGATGGGAATGCTGAATTTTAGGTCCCTGATGGTTCCATGTTCTTTGTTTTCAAAGCAGAGATTGTCCAGGGCAAGTGTCCATTTGCTTAGCTTGGAGTAAATTCTTTTGTAATTTATAGGCAGTGGCATAATGGTACAGTGGTTACTGCTATCAGCTCACAACAAGAATGTTCCTGGTTTGAATCTCCAGTTTGGCTCAGGCCTTGCTGTATGGAGTTTGTAAGTTCGCCCTGTGCCTACATGGGTTTCCTCGAGCTTCCTCTCACACTCTAAAGATATTCATTTTAGGCAGGTGCAGTGCTTGAAGTGTATAGCATAAAATTATGATTGAATGCTTGGTTAAGATGAGATATGCAGTGAAGTGCCTTGAGTGGTCCATAAGAATAGAAAAGTGCTTCCTTAATGTGAGTACATTAGGCAAGTAGATATTTTAAAAGACAAGTCTATCTTGAACTAAATGTATCTGTACGAGTTGTTATGCTGGTCATATTGGTTTTCGCTCTTGTGGATGTGATGTGTTTGTCAGTGAGCAACTTTGTACCTTAATTTATTTTAGTTTGATTTATTTAATTACATGGCTCACGATAATTGTGAATATGTGGGACAAAGGATGTTGGCTAAGTAGGAGGAAAAGACCACAGAAGTTTCATGGATGTAGGGACAGAGGGTGTAGAGGGTTGGTGTGACAGAGGAGGGTCCTAGGGATGGGGTGAGATGGAGGCAGATGATCCACTGTGGGGATCTTTAAAGGGAGAAGGCCAAAAGATGAGGACAAATCCTCGACTGGGAGCCAGTACCACAAAACAACTCCCACGTTCAGTTCCTGTAGGTAAACAAAAGTGGTTATCTACTTGTTTCGTAATACAAGGTTTTCCAGTCTTGCTACCATAAAAATGGTGGTGTGTGCCGCCAATTTGTAAAAATACACGTCTGCTGGCAGCAGAGTGGCATATTTTATAAATTTAAAAGATGAGCTGTAATATTAGGAAAAAATAAGATGCTCACAAACTTAACATAACTGCTGCAATTAAACAGCACTATACACGTGTATGAGTGTTTGACAGGAAAAATGATACTTGTAACTTGTAGAAAAGTGCTGTAAGAATGTGTAAATGACTAATATCCTCTGTAGTGTAACATGGAGCAGTCGGTAAGACTGTCTCAGTGGGCCATCATTGTATCATATGTTTAGAGTTTTGTGTTTCATAAAATTCATAAACTTTTTCCAGCTGAAGGTGTTGGAATTGATTAGAATTCTAATCAATGAATGTTCTCAGCTTTAGGAATAAATTGCTGTGTAACTCTAAAATTGATCCTGTTAGCCAACAGAAAAAAAATTAAGCTGGGAATAGTAGTCCCCTCTCCTAAAAGCCTGTCTCTGATAGATTGTAAACTGATAGACAAAGGGCTTAGACACTCTAAAAACTAGATGCTCTTATTGGGATGGTCCAGTGGAGGAGGATTATCTGGAATTTTCTATAGTCAGTAGGTGGTAATGTTGTACATGTTGTTTTCTTATCAAACATAACCTGTTCCTGCACGTGCCAGGTGTAAAACTAGGTCAAAGTAATCCTCCTTTATATTTCCCAAATTCGAGCTTACCCCATTAACAACCAGCCCTTGCCTCACAGTCGGGGTCAGCAAAAACTTAAACTAATTGAGCTGTTTGAACACTTGTCCAGTCCACTGTGCCCAATAATTACAGTTTGCTAACACACATGCATACATACCACGTGATGCCAAAAACAAAAGAAAATGATTCTAATATGCTGGCATATCTCTGCTTCCATCTGTTCAGTTATAAACTTGAGTAACAGTAGCTTATTTTTCCCTCAGTAATGTGGTGGAGAAGTGTGTGATCCACTCCTCGCGTGCAGAGAGAGCTCTGCTGATAGATGAAGTGTGCTGCCAGAAAGACGGGCCCCACAGCGCCTTGTACACCATGATGAAAGACCAGTACGCCAACTATGTTGTCCAAAGAATGATCGACATGGCAGAACCTGCTCAGCGTAAAATCATCATGCACAAGGTGAGTCGCCTGCTAAATGTGCTCATGTTAGTGTTAATGATAGTGGGTGGATCGTGGTCCATTTGATCCAGTGAATTCTATCAGTATTCTATAAGGTTTAGCAAAGCTTAAAAAGTCTAATCTGTTTATGTCCATAGTTTCTGACAAGTGGTCAAATTGACTTGGCTGGTAAAAGTTTAGCTGTGAAATTTTATCAGTGGTATCCAGGGCGTTGCACAGCTCATTCAGATCATGAAACAGCCCAAGTTAAAACAAGTGCCTGCGTTGGTGCTTTCAAGGACCCTTGATATGTGAAATATGACCAGAAAGACCAGTTTTTAGTCATGTTATCAGTGCCATTATGTGTACAGCGATTGTATTTTGCATGAAAACAAAGTAATAACTAGGGTGTGCACTTCCATATCTTATCTGCCAGCATTGTGTCCATTGTTTACATATTTTACATTACTCTTTGTGTACATCAGTGCAGGCTTTTGTCAAGGCTCTTGTGTTGACATCAAACTAGTTAATGCTGTTTTTGTTTTTAAAGAACAGTATAGCGTGGGTAGGGCTGCTCGATTATGGCAAAAATGATAATCACGATTATTTTCACTGAAATTGAGATCTCGATTATTTGACGATATTTATTTAACAATAATGTATTGGATAATGGCTTTAAAGATTGTCAAAAAATAATATAAAATAGTGTGCAAATACTGATTACAGTGCAAATGTTTGCAATATAAAAAATAAATGAAAAATGTAAACATCTATGTTTAGTGAACTTCAAAATACTGCACAATATTTGATCCACGTCTGACTCCGCGAACCCATAATGTTGCCACCAATGTTCCCTCTAATATTTCATGTGTCTGAGCGAACACACAAACTCCCTGAGTGATCCCTTGGACCACTGTGAGCGACATCAGACGTGTGCACTGTGGTCACGCCAGCATCTAATCCATCCAAGTTACATGGTTTATTAAAATAATCAAATTACAGCATTTACATTTATGTTAGACTACTTTTAATTAACTGCTTTAGCCCACTTACAATGAAAATTTAAAAAATTTTGTTCATGACCTGTGTAGTATGTTAACACTATTGGAAGTAAAAATAACTTGAACTCCAATTTTGAAAACACAACTTTCTTTCTTCTTTTCTTTTTTTTCATAAAGCTTTGACTTGTATTATGAGTCTGTGGTCTGGGAGAGAGTCCTGTAACTCTCTGTCTGCCAAATACAGTAAATAATGACCAATGTTGGGCAATTAATTATATAGTTACTACTTCAAAAAAGTTACTCAGTTTGGCAAACAACAAAGTTTTTTGCAGCTATTTATTTTTTTTAATGCAGCCAAGGCGTTTTTAAATAAACATTTCAAACTATTTACAGAACAATCAGCTGTTCTGCATCAAATCTGATGCCACACAAATTATTTGTGCCACTCCAAAAAATAATTTCTGTCCACTATGAGATAAAGGAGAACAACAGCCTGATACCTGCAGGCCTGACAGCAGATGTATCACTCCTGTAACACCTGTAACATTCAGTAGTCGCCTCATTGTTCTGACACACACAACAAAACTATTGACTACACTAACTACACAAGATTTGCGCTAAACGTCTCAAATCTCTCACATCTCAAAACACCGCCTAAAACTTCCCCCCGTTTCTTAACAACTAGATGCCACGTTGACATATCATTTTTTGATTGGTCGACACGGTACTTTTTTCGCCCAATAGGAAAGGGGAGGGGGTTTGGTTTGGTTTTGCTCACAGGCGGAGAGTGCTTTCGAGCGTTTTCCTTATAAAACGCAGTTTTTACCGTTTCTCCCGCAGTAAATATAAATAACGATAGTATTCAGGAAGAAAACCAAACATTGCAGATATTTTTATCATAACTCTGGTTTTACGTGGCCTATCAACACAATTTAAAAACTGGTATAAAGTCCACACCTTTTCCGTCAATTGTTCCGTCTGTCCTGCTCACATCTCCAATGGTTGTACACGATGTCATTAATGTGACTTCACTCCACATCAGCCACGCCGCTTTGCTAGCTAAAACACCGATGTCGGCACATAAGGACGCTGTCATAGCCTGTCAACGACGTTGATTAGCTGCGTATATACGAATGTGAATCGCATTATTGGCTGGACTATGGGATAAGGTGGCATCGTTCTAATCCCATACGGGAGCAGCCAGTCACTTACTGACTAACACTGCAAAACAGAATTGTTAAAGTTTTAATTTTAATTTCAATTCAGGTTAGATTTTTTTTTTTGTGCGCAACGCAGATTTTCTGTGCGCAGAGACCGTGCCAGCAGTGCGCAATTGCGCACGTGCACAGCTTAGAGGGAACATTGGTTTCCACACCACTGAAGTCGTTTTACCTCTCTTTTCAACCAACGGCATTCTTTCTTCAGCAGCCATTATCCTCTCCTCTCCAAATAACTTCTGCTTAGCTTTCCGAGCTTCCCTCGGGTCCTCTTAATTGTTGTGACGCGTGTTCGAAACGCAGAGGTGCGCGCTCGATTTGCCACACGGAGCAGCGCGAGAGTAAAGCACGAGGGAGGTGCTAATAATCGGTTCAGTCATTTTTAATGATCGTTGAAAACCCAGATCGTAATCGAGATTAAAATTCGATTAATTGAGCCAGCCTAAGCGTGGGTGCCAAAAATTTGCCAAAATATCTGCATTCTTTCTGCTGGCCAACAGGGGGCGACTCCTGTGGTTCAAAAAATAAGAAGTTTTTGTAGCCTACTGCAAGAAAATCACTTAACTTATGAATTCAGTAACCCTTTTACATACACAATCTCCATCAACAGTTTCAAGACTTACTTAATGTAACATGATATGCATTTTGTAAATTCTGCTACCCATAATTAAAAAACATGCCCATTCTTTACCCCTCCTTCCAGATTTAAAATCATTTGAGCTTCTTCAGATTTTAAATGCATTTATCTTCTTCTCTTCTTTATTTAGATCCGGCCTCACATTGCCACTTTGCGTAAGTACACCTACGGGAAGCACATTCTAGCCAAGCTAGAGAAGTACTACATGAAGAGTGGATCTGAACTGGGTCCAATCGGCGGTCCCACGAATGGTCTGATGTAGTCGCGTACACATCCCAGGTCCCCTGAACAAGTGGAGGAGTAGGAGCCCCAAACCCCCTGTTCTGTCTGAGATGTGCTCCTTAGCCATAGGGGTTAGCCTTTGACGCCCTCTGTTATCCCATCATTTGGGGGGCAAGTTACCAAAAAAACAAGACAAGTCAACTTCACCTAAGAACGCTGTGACAACTGACCCCTGCCACTCTGCCACCCCTGGTGCAGGTCCCCAGCATGGCCCCCAGGGGACGCACAGTCAGCAGGCTGTTTATTCTTTTTGTTTTTCTTTTGTTTTCCTCCTTTTTTTTTTTTTTTTTTTCCTTTTGTTTTTTCCCTGGGTAAAGCACAAGCCCATTGTTAATGATGTAATTGATGTATTTGACTGGTTTTCATATTATCTTGTACATTTAGTTTTTTACCTTGTAAATTCTCTGTAGAAAAAGAAATTATTACACATTTGCTGAAATTTACAGTTCTTACAATTAACACCAGCAAGTGACTTTATAAAGGCTAAACTGAGTGATCCTTTTAAAACATGATTCCATTTGTTTTTGTAAGACAGCTGTTCTTATTAAGCTTAGGCAATTTATTATAATATTTGTATATTATCCCACACACAGTTTAAAAAAAAGAAAAAGGAAAAAAAAGTTTTCCCATGCCAAAGCCAGCTGATGGATTAGTTTTCAAATAGCATCACATAGTATGGATGGACAGAAATCCCTCCATCCACAAGCGAGTACTATGCGTCACGTGCCACAGTCACCCAGAGGTCTTTGAGGCCGCTTTGCCAGCTCGGGGTTTGGAGATTGGTGCTTTACTCTAGGGTAGCGTTTGCCAGTGGTGGTTTTTTCTTGCCTCGTTTTTTCTTTTGTTTGTTTCTTTTGTTTGTTTTTTTCCCACCCTTTGCGGGAGTGTGTGCGTGTTTGGTTACTCCAGCAGCTCGTGGCCTGCATTATGTTTTGGTACTGACAGACTGAGCTGCTACATCCACCGAGCACCATTTGAGCCGTCTTACTCTCCCCTCATGCAGGCGATCACTTAATATTTTTTTTATGCAGGGGGAAATAAAACGCTACCATTTAACTTAAAGAAGCAGAGCATGAGGTTTGGTTGTACAGCGGGCGTATGACCTGGTTTAATATTAACATAAAATGACCATAGCTTTGGGTGGGGTGGGGCTTTTTGCAGGGATAGCAGGAGTGGGGTACGCGTTGGCATGCTGTAATAGGTTTTAATCCTTAGAATTTTTTTTTCCCTTTATGTTTTGTGTAACATCTTATCTGTCTTGTAGTTTGAGATGAACACTGCCCTAGAAAACAGTATCTTTATGTACTGAATAATCATCTCTTGTGTAGAAGTAGTTGAGCAATGTATAGCATCTTTATGTATGAGTAAATTGTTGCTCTTTTTTTGGTTGAGGGACTTGCAGCAGTGATGGGAACCCCCACCGCCTGAAGGTCAGAGCAGGAATTTGGTCAGTTTTGTACATCTGAGGTGAAATAAATTAGACGTAGCTGAAGAAAGGGATGCTTAAAGAACCTTTTTCTTTTTTTTCTTTGGGTATGTAAGTGGATTGGCGCAGGCCGGTGGGGCCATCAAAAGCTATACAATTCACCTGTAACGCTCGTAGTGACGGCTTCTTTGCTTCATATGAATTGTAGAATAAATGTAGTATATGTGCAGTTAATAAGTGTAAGATTATTAGTTTCACTAAAAAAAAAAAAAGTCTAGTTGTGGTGTTTGACAGGCCTTGCTCTAAATTTGTAGTGATGCTTTTATTTGTCTGTACAGTTGTACATTTGTAAACGTTTATGCTGTAAATGGGATGTCTTTTACACTTTTTCTTTTTTTTTTTCTTTTTTTTTGGAGGGGGGAGAAAAAGGCTAATGTGCATTTAGATGTGTGTATATTCATCACTCCTTTCCCCTTGAATATAATGTATACAGGTTTTATTTGATCAAGTGTTATTTTAAAGGAAATGAAAACTTAATGGCTTCACAATCTGGCATGGTTTTTGTTTTTAAATCTGTTCTGGGCCAGCCTCTATTTGTACTGAAGCTGTAACATCCACTGTTGATAGTCTTTCTGATGTGTGACAGTTTAAAAAAAAAAAAAAAAAGAAAAGGAAAAAAAGAAACACTCTGTACTAAAATCGAGGCTGCATTTAGTCCTCTCTGCTACCATGGAAACTTCACAGGATATGACGAGAATTATTTTTGTACAGAAGAGTGCTGTATTTTGAAACAGCTACTACCTTGTAAGCAAAAGCAATGTAAAATATTGTCAATTATATAAATATGAACATATGAGTTTTGTCACACTGTCAAAGTCATGTACATTTTCAGGTGGCCTTATGTACATTTCCAGATGTTAGATGAAGAAAACGAACTCCTTTTTCGAAGCAGAATTGTGACATTGTATGATTAAACTGTTCTTCTAACATTTGACCTTAATTATTGCCGAGTTTTTTTTTCCTCCTCATATATTAATGATTTCTTAATCATTTCAAGAAACTGGATTTTAAACTAACGGTGAAATAAGTGCCTAAAAGTTGGTTTACATCCATTCGCTTATCCTTTTCAGGGTCGCGGGAGCCTATCCCAGCTGTCATAGGGCAAGATACGCCCTGGACCCTAGCCTGATGGTGGAATTGAACTCAGGACCTTCTTGCTGTGAGGCAACAGTGCTAACCACCATGCCACCATGCTGGTTTACATATGTGTGTGAATTAGGGTAGAGTTTTAGCCTCAGTGAAGCCTAACATGTTTTTAAGATTAGCTTGTTTTATATATGTATAAACACATCCACTTGTATCAGTATGTGCCAGACTGTGTTGGAAAGATTAACATTAATTTCTGCTTTCCAAAACAATTAAAAAGCCTTCACTTCACTGAAAACGCAGCAGCTGGAACAGAAGCTAAAAGGGAACTTTTACCTCTCCTGTATTTTTCTTCATCAGCTTTGTGGTAAATCAAAAATTACATTTTTATTCCTCACCGCATATGAAATGCTGAATGACTTAAAGATATCTTGGCATCTATCTCAGTTTCCAGCCTTGGTCTTAGTTCCTACAGTTACAAGTCTTCAGGTCCTTTTTATGTAGAACAGCTCCCACTCTGAATCCGGTGACCCTGAACAGTTCCTTAGTTATGCTGATATAGTCTCAAATTGCTTATGGACTTCCTATGAAGCACTGAGCACTCCTTTTCTGAGGTGGATTGTTGCGGGGGCAGCCGTGGCTAAGTAGATAAGAGTCTACTATTTAGTGTTCTTGGGCTGGACACTCAATGCATTCATCATTTAAGAGCGCTTGAATGTTTGACAAGGGGCTTAGGCATGAAATAACAGAATAAATGATGCGTGGAAGTACAGCCCCAAAATGTTTAGATGTTGTGTAAATTAAAGTAGAATGCAATGGTTTGCAAATCTGATAAAGCCATGTGTTATTAATAATCAAACACAGAAAACATCAAATGTTTATAATGACACATTTTATTATGTCATGAAAAATATTTGCACATTTTGAATTTGATGGCAGGAACACAAAAAAGTTGGTTCGGGGTGCACAAAGTGCTTGAAAAATACTGAAAAAGAGATTAAAGAACATTTTTCAACTAATTAGGTTAACTGGAAACATGTCAGTTACATGATTGATTATAAAAGTCGCATGTTGGCAACAAAGAGTTTCCCAGAAAGGAATCTGAGCCGAAGCTCGGTGTAAAATTGTGAAGGCGTTGGATATGTCATCATCTACAGTACATAATATCATGGAAAGATTCAGAGAATCTGGAGGAATCCCAGATGTTTACAAACTGATGTTAAAAGAAGAAGGGATGCTATACAGTGATGAACATGGCCCTGACCCAAAGATGTGTTTTGTTAGATCGGTAGATTTCTGCATTTCAAACATGTTAATATATTTTCTGCGTTCTATTGTGAACAGAACATGGGTTTATAACATCTGGAGATCACTGTATTCTATTTTTACTTACATTTTACACAGTTACAACGTTTTTGGAATCAGGGTTGTAAAAAGCATTTTGGTTGCTCAAGTAGAGTTAAAAAAAAAAAACCATGTCTACCATCCCCTGGCCTTGAGCCTGTTCTGCAAGATATCTCTTTCTGTGTGAAGGGAGTACTTCCTTTAAGCCATTGCCGAGTGCTTCTGGGGAATCAACTGATTAGTATGGTTCTCTGTCTTTACCTTACAATATAAACACCTTGAGAGGCTGGTTGTTGTGAATTGGTGTGGTACATAAACAAAAATGATTTAAATGTTCACACATGAATACACAGTGAGCAACCAGCTCATTATATCTACAAACAATTCTACATAACTCTTTCAATTCTTTACTGAATTGGTTCCAATCTTTTGTTCTTGTGAAAATTTCATACAGCAGTTATTATAGTTTTATGGTTATCTTTATATCGTTTTGAGTTTTTGTTTTAAATTCAGTTTATTTTCCCTTTCCAGAGTGGATTTTTTTTCATTATAAATGTTTAAATTTTGTTTAGTTTTTGTTAGTTTTAGTCTTTTTAATTGTTACTGTATGGAGAGCATGTGTCAGAGGCAAAGTCTAAGAAAATTTCAGGTAAAGTACAGGTATTACTGTAAAAATCTTCTGAAAGCAGGTGACTCATAGTGTGTCATAGTATTTACAGCAAACATGTTTTTCAATGACTCATTAGGACTCATTGTAATCAATGTTTTTAACAAACAGACAGGTAGGAAAAGTAGCGATGTTTCCCTTACATTTTTATTTTATTTTAGTTCGTTTTTCGAGTTCACAAAATCGTTTAAGTTAATTTTTTTTTCCCAAATTTCTTATTATTATTATCATTTTAGTTAACTAAAACGTTTTTTGTTTTTTTGTTTTTTACATCTAGTTTTAGTTTTAAGTTTAGTTTTGGTTAAATAGATTATTTTTTTATACAAAGCCAACAGGATCCTCACGCGATATGATATAGATAAAAAGATAGTTTTAAGGGTCAAACTACAGCAAGAATAAACAAATTACGGTTTTGCTTTTATTTCCTCCTACGGTAAGTTAATTTGTTAATTAACTTTTTGTTAATTTATTTGCTCTTACCCAGGGGTCTGACTTATGTACAGACTCCAGCGTATGAGCCCTGCCACCTGTTATCAGCTACAGTTAACGCGTGTTTTATTGGTGGGCGGGATTTGGACACCGTGACACCGGGAGAGGCTGGAAGTTCAATAAAAACACCTTCGCAGCTCCGGAGAAGAGCAAAGTGGACACCAGCTCAGCTGAAACATGCGGCTATCTTTGGCAGCTTCTTTATTTTTCTCTCTGGGATTAATACATCCGGTGTGGACGTCGGTAAGTCCTTTTTATCTTGTTCAAAGATCTCGCGCTCACCTTTCTCACTTCCTGAAGTTAACCGGGCTGCATTAGACTTTCGAGCAAGAGATGTTAATGTGTACATTTTCAGCTAAGAGTGTCTTGTGGTTTGTTTTTATTTTTAGGAAAAGTCAACTGAAGATAATACCAATTAAAGACCAGTTTCTGTCTTTTGTAGAGTCACGTGACTGCAAAAAACAATAGCACACACCTATTATCCACCATATTGTTATCAGTAGCAGTGATGAAGTAGTCCAATCCTTTTAGTCAAAGCTGAAATTCTTAACTATAAAAAATAACATAGAAATAATCAAAAGTATAAGGAGGCTTCTCGCTTGTTTATAATGGTGCATGGTGTAATGTAAAGGCCGTAAAAATCAGATTATTGTATCTGGAAAACAGGTTTCAATAAATTGTTCAACCCTACGAAACCGAAAATATTAATTAATTATACAAGAAAACATTTTTGAATCAGTCGAAATTTCTGTATGAGATATGGTTTGATCTTTTCATGTAAGCCTCGTTAAAAGGCAAACTTGTGTCTGCTTCAGGGTTTCGATTGGAGCCTTTAATCCTCCCTGAAACGTACATGATGTATGATCTATGAGGCCTGTTATTACTAAGGCTATAAGCTTAAGTTGGGTTAGCGTCACGACTCTGATTTGGCCTCCATAGCATTAGTTTTCTTCTTGTTCAACCATTCTGTTGTTGATTTACTTGTGTTCGTTGTGTCTGGTTTCAACATCCAGCCTCTCCTGACCTCAGGGCATATACACCTGCTGTGACACATGACTGAAAAAATGTTTTAAAGTGGTCTTAAAATTAATTATGATCTCAGTGATTGAAAGCCCTCCAGGCCCTGAGCACCTATTGTGCTTTAGCAGGATTGCAAGACTGGTTCTTATATAGTGCTTTTCTACTCCGGTTGAGCACTCAAAGATCTTCCTTCTATGTTTAGGTGTAGGCAATGGTCGGGAGCACTTTGGGGTTCAGTATCTTGCCCGATCACGCAGACAGGGATCAAACCATGAAACCTTCTGATTAGTAAACAGCTCCACTTCCTGAGCCACAGCCACCCACGATGTTATGTTGTTGTGGAGTTCCTTGTCCCCCCCCCCCCCCCCCCCTTTTTTTTTGCCAAAATGTTAAACTTTAGTGTCATTTCTCCATGAGCATTGTCATAATGGTGGTGTAGAGGCTTCAACAAGTATTTTTCTCATAACCTCGGGTTCTGTTTACCGCCTTCTTGAAGAGCTGGG
Organism: Pelmatolapia mariae; assembly: GCF_036321145.2. Classification (NCBI taxonomy): domain Eukaryota; kingdom Metazoa; phylum Chordata; class Actinopteri; order Cichliformes; family Cichlidae; genus Pelmatolapia; species Pelmatolapia mariae. The sequence goes on from NC_086240.1 coordinate 15,446,125, forward strand.
AGAGCATCAAGGGTTCTGATTCCATCCATAATAATACTGTTTGTCATACTCAAGTCATTGAAAATGGTTTATTCGGTGAATGTTGTTCATGGTTCAACCAATTTTCTTGAGAAAAGCAAACTTTCCCAGTACAGACTCTGTATGGTGGGTCATGTTTGCAACCCACGTTCCATATCTCATCTCTAAAACTGGAACACATGAATTCAAGTAGCTTTTGGAGGCTGTGTTATGACTCAGTGGAGCCTCAGTTTATTGGCTTAGTATGACTGTGTTTGCCTGTAACTGTAACAGAGCACATTTTATTGGCGATAATGCAAAATACCGGTCAAAGAGTACACAAACTCTTTCTTGCAGCTGTAGAATGGCTTCCTTATGAGGCCTGTATCTGTTCATTACACATAAACAGCAGATTGTGTATATTTTATTGTACTTTGGGTTCTGAATTCACTGATTATGAGGACTAGACATTCCCATCTGATTGTTCTAGCTAAAAAATGTAACTAAATGTCACCTGTATTTATTATTACTCCCTGAAGTTGTATTTTGTTAAGTTTAATTACTTGCCAAATGGGTGGAGTTGTATTCCCGCTTAAAGTCATCTACTTGACACTACATGCCAGTAACAATCTAATCACTTGTGCCATTATGGGCTTGTCAGCCACAGTGTGTGTGTTTCAGGTTATTTATTTTTTTGTGGGACTTTGTATCCTTGACATGATTCATGTCTTTATTGGCTTCTTAAGGAAAGTACCTTCGTTAGCTTCCTTCACCTCTTGTATGTTTTCATATCTAACAATATAACAGGAAGCAGTCAGCATGTTTAAATACCCTCTTGTGTTTTTTTCCCATGATTAGCAGTCTGACTCTCCAGAGGACTTGGAGGGATCAGGCTATGACCTGGATGGTTCTGGTTCCGGTTCTGGAGATGGGTCAGAGGAGGGTAATTCTTCATCTATAAAATGTTAATGACCCATTTTACATAATGTACATGACCACTGTATGTTTCATCCTCTCTAACTGCACTCTTGCCAGGTGTAACTGAAGATCAGCACAACAGCAAAGATGGCAGAATTCTGGCAGAAACCAGAGACGAGACCAAGATTACTTTCCATGTATGACTTACTTCAATCAGTCCCATGATTTCTTCACCTGTTGATGTTGGTGGTGTAACAGGAAGTGATCGTGTGTAACTGTCTTGTCTTTTGCTTTAGGGCTTTTCAGACAAGACGTTTGGCAACACGCACAGGTCTGCAGCAGACGATGACTATGTTTTTGTAGCAAACAGCAGGAGCTACTTTGAGAATAGTGAATTCCTTGCAGGTACTTTGCAATATGGCACAATGAGAAAGCTATAAGCTGCGACTTTCTAGTACAGCTCACCTAGTTTTATGTTTACAGGTGTTATTGCAGGGGGATTAATGGGATTGGCTCTCGCAGCAACTGTGGCAGGAATATTAATCTACAAATGGCAGAAAAAAGAGGAGGAGGACCGATACAGTCTGGGCCCAGAGAAGGTTTTAGATCATAATTATCAGAAACCAAACAGGGAAAAAGTATTCCTTGTTTAACCACACCTGCATCTGATAACTGTAAAGCCGTTGTTTGATAAGTTGATGCTACTTGGGCAATTTATGTACCTCAAAGTCTACTGTAAATGCATACTTTACTCGTAGTCTCTGGAAGGAAGGTGGGGTTCATATTTCTCATGCACTTAAAGTGAAATATGTCTATTGTTGTTGAATGTATTTATATTTAAGATAAAACATGAAGGATTTTTTTAATCGATGATCTTCCAGGTGTCCGTCTTTTAAAAATAATTGTGATTCCTTCATCGTACACTGAGTAGCTGTAGCACTGGGGTCGTATCCTTTGAGTTTTGGGTGATGTGGGATTTTGTTACGATGTGTAATTTTAGTTGCCTTCAGTGTGTTTGGTTGAATGAAGGTAAAGCAAAGATGCACCGTTTAATATGTAATTAGTTATCATTATATGAAAGTTTCTGTTTAATTGTTTTGAAGAGGTAGCTTATTGTAGCATTTATATTTGCCTTTAAATGGGCAAAAAAAATATCTACTGCACTTCTAAAGAAAATGGAGTGAAGCAGGCCTGTCCACCAGACATTTTGACAAATCACAATGCAATAATAAAACACAAAAAAGCAGGCAAATTAACATTTTTCGTAGAAACCTGGCTACTCTGTCATGTTTTACAGGGATGGGTGAATAAATGAGAATCATTGTTAAGTTGCCAGAGAGTGATAATTAAAATTTCTGTAATGTGGTAACCATTGATAGGCAGGAAAATATCTGTCATTCACCATTACTTTAAGCTATGTGACCCATGTGATATGAGATATGAATTGAAGGGGCAGCTCATTTAAGAGTGCATAACACCGCTATAGCTGCTGTAATGCAACATGTTTTATGTTGCATATATGTATGTCTATTTTTCTATGTAATAATCAATAATAAAATAACTTTCTAACAATTAAAATCTGTTTTTTTTTTTAATGTTTTCTGTGCAGAGGTGGTTTCTTTGAACCACACAGTTTGCTTATGCGTGCATATGACTGAGAGTTTGTGCATTTTATTGCATGGTATGTGTTACTACTCAAAGATGATCAGAACTGCAGAGCCTTGTTTAAGTAAAAGGTTGTTTTATACACTGCAACCTGTAGGCTCAATACAAACTGAAAGGCTTTAAATTGTAATACCCTAATGGGTAAATATCATCTGTAAGATATTTTGTGTCATTGAGCTTTATTATTTGCAGCATGGTATTATTATTATTTTTTTGTTATTATTATCGGAGATATAAGAGCGACAGTGACAGTAGTGTGGTGTGCAGTAGTAGTGATTTAATTTAGAATGGAGATGGACAGACTGATGTTTTCAGATGACAGAGACCAGGTAAAAGAGAGGGTGGGAAGGTTGGGATTTGCTCTGGAGAAAAGAGGAATGACAGTCAGTAGAGGAAAGTCAGAATATGTCTTTGGAGGGGGAAGATGAAGGTAGATGAGTTTAAAAACCTGTGGTCAACCTTCCAAAGTGAAGAAAAGAACGCAGGCAGAATGGAGCGGGTGGAGATGTGCGTTAGGGATAGCAGCAAGTCTAAAAGGTAAGGTTTACAAGATGTTAGTGAAACCCGCTATCATGTATGGTTTGGAGACACTGGTAGGACTGACAAAAAACACGTGAGGTAGAGCTGGAGGTGGCAGAGTTGAACATGCTGAGAATTTCACTGAGTGATGAGGATGGGCAGGATCGGAAATATGTGCATCCGAGGGACAGCTCAGGTCGAGGAGTTTGGAGACAAAGTTAGAGAGGTGAGACTGAGATGGGTTGGAAATGTACAGAGGAAAGTTATTGGATTTTGAAGATAGAGCTGGCAGTTAGGAGGTTTATGGATATAGTGAACGAGGATATGCAGGGGTTGATATGGTAGAGGAGGATGCAAGGGGAAAAGGTGAGGTGTGTGCAGATGAAATACAAATAACAATTTATGAACATTTTTGCGTTGCGGAATATTCAGTAAAGTAAATCTATTTAGGCCTATTTAATATTTTTTTTATTTCTTTGCGGCCAATGGTTGAACCCTCTGTCAATCAAACCCTGGTGTCCCTGCCTTTTCCTGCCCGTCAGAGGGTTTGTTTTCATGCGCGCTGCGCGCAGGCCGTCAGGGAAGTGGTGGGCGTTCCTCCGCATTCGCTCGTTGACTGTTGATGCTGAGAAGAATTTCTCCTCCGCAATCAGCTCTTCAGATGTTTCTCCCTACGCTTGTAGAGGACATGCATCATTTTAAACCCAGTCGAGACAGACTGTACACCACCAGGTGTTGCGGATGTTGCCACGTCCGAACGGGGACGATCATCCTGGGAACATGGTACATGGTACGTACTGTGGTTCGCAATGATAGGGGTCAGTAAGCTAACGTTAGCTAGCACTTTACCAGTTCCGTTAAGTTCCCCAAAGTAGGAAGTTATGCAACGAAGGATGTTAATACAAGGTGAAAATGGCTCTGAGAATTTGTTGCAATAGTTTTTAGGGACTAAAATATGAAGTAGCTGTTACTCTGGACTCTTTATTCGTCGAGTTAATTATAACAGAAAGCTAGGGTTAGCAATAACCCGCTACCGCTGTCATGTCGGATTTTGCTTTCTGTTAGTCTCAAACTCGCACAAGTTTGAAAAAAATTCGGTTAGAAAACTAAAACAGAGAAAACGTAGTGGTTCATCATTTTTTTCGAAGTCATCAGCAGCTGGTTGGTTATTATGCGTATTAAAATACATGAAATTTGACTTGCGTAGCTGACATTTCGCTAACTTGCTAACATAGCGGTTATCAAATAGTGGCCATAATAAGATTTACAACCCAAAAAAGCAAAAACGCGCAATTAACACAATAACTACTTATTGTGTCTCACATATGTGGTGATGGTGATGGCAGTTCTATTAAAGTAGTCAAAAGTAAAGTAATTGGGCATGCCCACGTAGCTAAGGTTAGCTAACTGTTTTTTGCGCATCTTGTTGCTGCAGCTCTGCTGGCTGGTTAGAGTTAAATTGCTCACTGAATTAATCCCCTTTTCCTTTGCCCACATCACGTAGCAGATGTTGCATGCTTTGGTTGCGTATGTAAATCCCGATTTGCTTTTTTTATCCCCCTGCAGCTGCACAAAATTTGCCTGGTTTAAACACGTGAACTGCGACTCCCAAATCACTCGGTCGTGTCCATAATGCTCTCTACTGCAGTCGGATAAATGAATAACAGTCGTAATCGACCGGGGTGTCATTTTTACATTATTAAATCCCACCGTTACAACGTATCAGATGAATACGGAATACGGTCTGGTAGATAAATAAATACTAGCAGTTACACACATTATACCAAGCTTATTTTCTCAAATTAATATCCATAAATACTTTGATGGAGTTTATAAAGTTAAGCCCTCCACTCTTTCCTTTGTTGTTTTGTTATTGTATTTGGGGGTTTTTTGTTCGCTCATTTTTAACCCAGCTCAAGCCGTACATGTGTATGTTTGGTATTGCTCACTATTTCGGGTGGGTGATATAGCCTCAATATTACGTCGCAGCATTTCAAGAAAATTTGCAAAATTTGCAATAATTATGTTTCTGACAATATAGAAAAAAATACTAAACAGTGTGTTTTTTTTTTTAATATTTGCAGACAGCTGCATTTGTAAGTTGATGACCCAGTTCCTAATTTAAGGTGTGAATCAAATAAAACAAGACGCAAACAGCAGGATTATAGTTCAACAGTTGTAATATATCTGGTGACAGCATAAATCAAATGTCAGCACAAAAGTAGTCCAGATAGTTTTCTCTTGGGATATTTCAAGTACAAATAGAAAATGTCTGCTTAACACTTTAGTTTAAATAAAGTAGTTTAACCTTGTAATACTACAGGAGCTGTACGATATTGTCACCAAAAAAAAAATCTACCTGAGATGTTGTATCTTGGCTTGAGCTTTTTAACCAGCTGTTGAAGCCCCACTACAAGGTAACCACACGAGTAATTTCCAGCCACTGTTTGCTCTTCCTGTAATGTGTAGTGCATCTAACAAGTTGCAGTGCTGCTTGGTGGAGTCATTTGTTTATATTTATGTTGAACTTTACCAGCTGTTAGTATCTCCTCCTCTCCAGAAATTTGATTCTGTTCATTTGGATTTTAGTAGGTGAAATGTTTAGTCACTCATCCAAGTGAGTGGATATTATTCAGCCTTACCTGGATGATTAAGCTTGCATCAAGACATATCTCCTGCCTTGTAGCCTGGTTGTACTCGACTGTGTATTTTTTATTTTTTAAATAAGTGTGTTGTTTCCACCTTTAGCAGGACCATTTTTTCTAGCATATTTTGTAAAGTACTGCACTTTGTTGGAGGATGTTGAAGTAGCTTCCTTTTTAAGTAATAAATTATCATTGGAGGCTGACCCGAGGCTCTTGCTTTCATGCTCAAGCTTGTCTCCTTGTTGCACACTGGAGAACTTTAACACATGATGTTGCTATAGCAGTGATATTGTGATATGACACTTTTATATGGTATAAATTATCATGGCTGTTATAATATGGCACAGCCCTACTCACTGTGCATTCAGACAGCGCTACACAACAGCAGACTCTGTAATTTTCTATACAGAGTATGTACTAACATAGTCTTTAATGTGGTTTAGGCGTCTCAGGCTTGTTTGTTGTTACCATTAATGTAAAAAGCGGAAGTAGAGTTACTGAGAGAGGCGAAATGAAGACGTACCTACTAGCTGGGGACTTTATTATAGTTGATGCAGCATGGTGGTGCAGCGGTTAACAGTGTTGCTTCAGCCAGAAGGTTCCTGTTCTGAATCTGCTGGCCAGCTGGGGCTTTTCTGTGTTTAGTTTGCAAGTTGTCCTTTTGCCCGTTTGGATTTTCTCCAGGTGTACAGACTTCCTCCTAGAGTCATGCACGTTAGGTTAACGGATCCTAAATTGCATGCATGCTGGTGTCAGCAATGATAGAATGATTTAAACTAAATATTCACCTCTTTGCCAGTAATTTTGATCTAGAAAATTTAAATATTGTGTCTCAGATGTGTCAGAGTCACTTAGTCATGGCGATACATATGTGGTCACATTTAGTAAGGAAACATTAACTGCAAGTAAAGATAGCTGGTAGTACTAATTGGTAAGCTAGTGTCAGACATTACAGATTTTAATTATTGAAAAGTGTACTTAGTTTTTTGTAGTGTTTCTTTTTTAACAATTTTGAACTGTTTCTGTTTAAATTGTGCTACTTTAGAGTGTTTGGGGATGTTTTTTTACTTTCAAGCTACAATTTTCTCAAGTGCTTATCCAGCTGGGGCTCCCAGTTTTCAAATAGCAGGTGGAGTTTATAAAAACAGGTTGCAGGTCCATGATAAAGTCAATCTAGTTGAAAGTGACTTTGATCACTTTAAGATAAGGAGAGTGTTTTCCTGTTTCACTGTCCACAAATGAGTCACCAAAAACATTCTTAAAATAGTGTTTGGTTTAACCTGTCAGTATGTGGGCTGGTTTTTCAAAGGCACCGGGTCAGAACTGGTCCCGTGGCCCATTTGTGGGAAGTCAATAATGGTGTGTAGCAGTGATTAATTCGGGCATCTACGTTTGGCATAAAAATGATTTTTCAAGCAGACGATATCAAAGGAGAATTTGAAGGCTACATAACAGAGACCCAGTGTAGGTTTTATTTATGTCAGTGAGTAATTGGAGCATAAGTTGAAGGGCACAGGTGTAAGGGGGCTTCCAGATTAGGTTCACTTAATATCTTTGGGCTTAAACAGTATGTGCTAGAATCCTAATTTTTGAAAGCATTCAAAGAAAACAAAAACAGAACAGTTTCTGAAAGATATTGTTGTGCCTTCTTGAATCATGGAACAAGATGAATACCCAGATAAGGCAAAGAAGAAGGAGGTTTTGCAATCTTGTTGTGATCTTTATCTGATCATACAAGTTTACTTCTCTTCCTTTTACGTAACCAGTGGTTTCAGTTGATCTTTTTCAACAATATACTTGTTGCTGTGCCTTTCAGCTTCAGTGTTGCCATGTTTCTGGAATCTAAAATGTGTCCTGGTAATTGTATGTTCATCTACTTTTGGTAAAGGAATACATATCTATGTATTTTAAAGCCCATTTTAACCTTCTCTTTCCTCCACTCAGGTAGTGAACCTGTTGATGGGCATTCTGCTCACTGTCGCTGTGACCCACCCAGAGAACGTCCCCACTATCGACCTGCAGTATGAGGTCATTGACCACTATTTTGCTTCTGACCGGATGTCTGGTAAGTAAAAACAAATTGTCATAAAACTAATTTCATAACAAAAAAAACTGGATTGTATTCTGGTTAGTGGATCATACACCAGTATTAACTTTCAAAGGTTGGTCTTTGAATCGTGCTGTGTCCTATGACAGTAAGGGCTTGTGCTCTGAGGTAGAATGAGTGAAACATTAGTTCACTCCATTGGAATAAATAGTGGAGCCATGCCTTTTCTTTTCAGTGCTTTCCACTAACTCATGAGTCGCTGTTATTCTGTGGTTGATCATGTGATTCATTTTCCACTGGGAGATCAGCTCCACACTGACTGCAAAACAAAATTCACAAGGACAGCAAAACACTGTTAAGTTGTTTACGTGTCATCTTAAAATGTAGTTTGGGGTGTGGTGCCACTGGTGCTACTTCCTTTGTGACTCCTTGAGGATTTATGTTTGTTTAGATATTTGTGTGTGCGCGCGATGGGGCAGGGCTGGCAGGACTGAGTGCGCGTTCTGTTTAGCTGGCAGTTGTTTTGTTGGTTGGCTTGGTGAAGGCCTCTTCATTTTTCTAAAACAGTGACTCAGCGAGAGAGGAGGGGCCACATTGGCCATGGGGTGACCTTCCCATAACAGGCTTGTGGCAGCACACAGGACCTTGGAGGATGTCCACTGCTTGCAAAGGCAATCTTAATATTCAGATGGGTTAAGTTGTTAAAAGTCGTGGCCATTAGGGCAGCTTCATCAGCCTCCCACTCATTCAGCAGTTGAAGTCATTTTAAAAAGTTGTGCAGCTGATAGAAAGAACAGGTGAAAGTGGCTCTGTGGGTTTGAGGTTAAGGTCATTTCTTTAAATACTCCTTTTAGATATGCTGGTATAAATAGGAAATCCTGTGTTAATAATACCGGAATTATGAGTTGATGAAATTTTAGTTGTTCGTCTTCCTGCTTTAAAAAATATATTATAATATATTATTGCGGTGCGTGCATTTGCCCCTATCAAATTTATTTTTCTTGAGCGGCAGTCCCCTGTCAGGTTCATGCATCAGTGAACATGTTGTTCTGCCTGAGCTACTGAATAACGGAAGATTTTGTCTGGACCGCATTGCTGTAGTTGCTCTCTCACAGCATCTCCAGTGCAACAGGCAGAACAGTTGAGTATGAGAGAGACTGAGTAAGTGATGGGGAGAGAGAGGAGGATATGAAAGGCAGACCTTTTAATTATCCCAGACTGAGTTTCATTACGTCTTTACTGACTGAAAGCGAGAGGCTTAATGCTCCCCAGAGCTGGCCTTTAAAATGGAGTGAGCTGGAAAGAGAGGATCCCTGGAGACTGTTCACTTAACACTGTAGCTGCCTCAAAGACCACAGGCAAAAATCCATTCTTCCTCACTTACTGTATGTTTAACAATAAAGCCAGTGCTGTAGTAAAATGTAGTAAAATCTTTAACTGTATTCATTCAGTGTATTCCTTCTGTCTTTTTCTCATACAGAAAATGCCTGTGTTGGATTTGCCATCTCTCTCTTGATGCTCACTATCAGTGCCATGATGGTGTACGGCGCTATTACTGTAAGTGTGCACTGTAAATAATCATTTTTTTCTTTTTAAATCTCTTTGACAGCGTGTTATATAGTGTTGTCGTTTTTTTTTTTAATGCAAAAATGTAATTCCAAATGTCATGTTTAAAAGTGTAAAAGAAAAAGAAGCAGGATAAGAGGTAACCAAGGGAGAAAACACGCCAAATAGCCCTGATGTCATGGGGCTGAAGCATACAATACTGTGATCTTACTGCCTGTCGTCTTTACCTCACAGGCTTGCCTGATGGCATCAAGACTGACAGGTTTGATAGCGTTTTGACGTGGACCTGTATTTAGCTGCTAGTATGGATGACTGCACAGTTAAAAGTATGACACCCATCTGCAGGCTGGGTATACTGTGCATGCTGATTGCTGTGCAGGTAGAAATCCAGAGACAAATGTGGCAGATACCCTTTTCCACTGTAGTATACCAGGTACCCCTTTTAGATCTCTCCCCCCCCCCCCCCCCAAAATTATAATAAGTATTTAATTATAGTGTACCAAATCCAATTTCCTACTTAATGTTAGCAGTGAAGAAGATTTTTGTCAGAACCTGAGTACACTGTGCTTTGGTAGAAAGAAAATGTATCAGAAAGGACTGTTTTGCTGATTTAAACCTTCTCTCTATATATTTGTGATAATGCCTGTTTATATCCATGGGTGCTCATTGTTAGCTGTTTGTGTTTGTTTACCTCAAAGCACATCTGATATCTCAATCTGAGCAGTGGAAAATCTCAGAATCATTAAGTTTAAAACTTGGAAGAAGACTTCTTAAAAAATGAGTAGTGCACCCACAGCTGTAAGATTCGTAGATCTAAATAAACCCTAAACATATTAATGTTATCTTAATTAAGACAAGTGTTTAGAGATAAGGTTTGAATCTGCACTATGGTTCTTCCAAAATTATAAAAGACCTGCCCAAGTGATGCATTTTTTTAAATCATGTTTCTTTTTTTCTTTCTTTCTTTCCTTTCTTTTTTTTTTTTTTTTTAGCATCGTGAGGGCTGGCTCATCCCATTTTTCTGCTACCAGCTGTTTGACTTTGCTCTGAGCTGCCTGGTGGCCATCAGTTCTCTCACGTACCTACCCAGGATCAGAGACTACCTGGACCAGCTGGTCAGTTCAAAGTCCGATGTTGTTTTTCACAATATCTCAATCTGACTACACCCTTTCCATTTATGACAGTATCTTTACAACTTCTCACTTGGCCCTCATCCAGTATCGCCCTCTTTGCTCTCTCTAAAGATTTAGTGATTCACACCATGCCCAGCCGCAAACTGAGATTTCGGACACTTATTAGTCACCATTTTCCATAAGTGCTGTTGCATAAATGTAAAAGTTGTTAAGAAGGTAGTGTACTTTTGTGTCACACTGGAAGTCTCATGGACACTTCAGCGTATAAATGTAACTGGCTCTCTTGCACAGTCTGTCTTTTAACCTGTCTTCCTCCCGTCACCCCCAACCAGTCGCGGCAGATGGCTGTCACTCCATGAGGTCCTGTTTAAAAGGGGGTTTTTCCTCCCCACTGTCGCCAAGTGCCTGAAGAGGAGCGTTGTTTGATTTTTCTCTCCATTATTGTAGCGTCTTTACCTTACCATATAAAGTGCCTTGAGGCATCTGTTTTTGTGATTTGGTGCTATATAAATAAAGCTGAGTAAATGTGCACATTTATACATCAAACACTCAATTAGTAAACAGTCAGTATTTATAGGCAGTCCTTTCAGATGCAGCCATGACCAATGAAGCAACAGTCAACAGTCGTCGTATCCACAACCTAAGCTTTTCATGCGTCTAACGATAATAAGAAAGAGAATTCTGATTTTACCATATGATTTATCTCTACACATACAGAGATTATTTCCTAGAGGGAAAAAAATGTAAGAAAACAGATGAGCTCATTGTTATTCTTTCAGTAAGGGTGCTTCAGAAGAAAAAAAAGAAAACGATAGTAGTCTTTTTACATTTCGAGTGTGGAAGTGCTGACAGTAAAGTGAGTAAGAATCAACATTTTGTCTCCTTTTCTTCCTCAGCCGGATTTCCCATACAAGGATAACCTCCTCTATATGAACTCCAGCTGCCTGCTGCTTGTTGTGCTGGTCTTCTTTGCCTTCCTCATCATTCTCAAGGTGAATCTATCAATTATTCACAGTCAGACATAGTTATATTAGTATGTTTGTTTGGTTTTGGCATATGTGTTCATTTAGGAGGAGGAGACGGGAAGCTGTCGACTGTAACGATACAAATAGTTTTCCCTCTGCTTTCCAGGCTTATTTGATCAACTGTGTGTGGAATTGCTACAAGTATATTAACAACAGGAACATGCCAGAAATCGCTGTGTACCCTGCCTTTGAAACCCCTCCCCAGGTATGCAAGCCACCTCAGCATCTATAAACAGAAAGTATTGAGACACTGGCATCGTGATGCTGTAGTTGAGGCAGCAGGTGACACAGTGTCTCCACAGTGAAAGCTGACCTGAGAGGATAGTCTCACTCCAGATATTCTTTACGCCATCTTTAAAGAAACATTATTAGTTTATTAGTTATAAAACGTCTTATTTAGGTTACACTAAAACTTGCTTCTACTATGGTAAAAATTAATTCATAACTCAGGCTAAAATTAACAATATAAATGATTTAGTTTGCCAGTTCTCAGTTATTAGACTGAAAATGTGTCTGGAGACAAACAGAAGTTGCCAGCATTCACATTTAAAAAGCTCCGATTCACTTTGTGCATTTTCCTTTATTTTTAATCAAGTTTCAGAATAATTTCAAACTAATTTTAACTTCACTGGTTCTGCTCTGCTCAGAATGTGCTGAATACTGCAGATGGCCCAGAGTTCTGATGTCATCACAGCTTAATTTCATTTATTGATGTTGAATTCAACAAAGGAATTGAGAGTCACAAAACATGACTCTCAATTCCTTTGTTCAGAGACATTGCTGTTTATTACAGAGACTCTGCTTGGTTGGGTTTTTGGTTTCATGTTGTTTTTTCCCCCGTCCCTGTACATTGAGCCCTCACTACTTTAAATGTTTCTCTCTCTTCTTTAGTACATCTTGCCTACTTACGAGATGGCCATGAAGATGCCAGAGAAGGAGCCGCCTCCTCCTTACATGCCAGCCTAAGCACCAGCCCTGTTGCCAAAACACACACGCACACGCACACACAGCCATCATATGCATTCCTTCTTGCCCTCACCTCATCCCCGACCCCTCTGACCTGTTGTGTAAGTGTAAGACCACTGAAAATGTTTAGTTCAACCCTCCCACCTGCCCTCAGCCGCTGTATTTCTATAGTGTCTATAGAGCGTTCTGGAGATGAGAGGAGAAAGGTGGCAAATGAGAGCATGACTGAAAATAGATGAATGAATGTGTTTAAAAAGAGGCACAATTGTATCCCTGTCCCACCCCCAACTTCTGCCAACATTTTTTTTGGTGTCTTAGTAAAAGGGATATATGTGAAAGTTAAACTGCTTGAAATGCTCTTATCAATCCAGCACATCTCATTAATAGATTGATATATGAAGTTTAAAAGAAAAACAAACCGACAATCCACTTATTATAGCACTTATTGTTGCATTGTGTTACAGTTTTCCCCTCAATCATTAAGAAGTAAATGATTCTATCTCAGTCTTGAATGGAGTCTGTAGCATTTTTTTGTCTGTTATTTATTTAGCTTCACTGTAATTAAGTTTTACCCCCACCTTAGACATCATCACCACTCTCTGCTGCCCCTATGTGTTGGCTAAGGTAGTAAACTGTGTTCCAGCTAAGATAGACAGTGTGAGGGCAGAGTGCACTGATGGTGGATCATTTTCTCTGCTTTTTTTTTTTTTTTTTTTTACTTTTACCTGGTACCTGTAGAAAATGGCTAGTCTTGTGAAAATTAGTTGTTGCATGCTTATCGGCAAACCTTACCCTCGTTCCTATATTGGTCATATGATTTATCCTAGTAGAAATACATTTGACTTCAATAAACCTTTCAAAACTATTACATCTTAGTTCTCGTGTTTTTTTTCTCATTATAAATAAACTGAAGGAAAATCGAGAGATATTAAAAACAAGGAGCTCTCACTACAAGTCTTGAATTAGCGTTAAGGACGAAAAAAAACACCACATGGTCTCATAGACTCATATGCTGGTGATTGATAATACTCATACGCCATCTAGTGTCAGCAGGTAGTAATACAGTTAGTGTTTAGGGACGACCTCAACCCAGCCCTTATTTCTTTATTTTGTTTCCAAGTAGCCAGACTTTCTTTTAATTTTTGAAAGTGGTCTTAAACAGTAATTCTTCAGAATTTTTTAAGGTAATGTGTTATTGTCTATAACTCCACAGGTTTTATATTAAGTTATTCAAACTCTGGACTTTGTTGGTAGAGTGTATTTCAGACAGCATGTTTAGATCAACAAAATCACATATTTACCACTTTATTGTCCGAAATGTTTTTCATTATGGTAAAACAAGATTTGCATATTTGCAGCACTGTTGCAAAAAATTGAAAAAGTAAGAACAAAGAAACACTTTAGACTCATCTATACACCTTCTCCTGAAGTTCATGACCCACCTTTTTGGGGCAGACACTTTGACGTGTCTCACTCAGGTCTCCTCCTACTCGGTGGCGGTTTGACCCCCTGATCCTCACAGACAAAGTATTCAGAGAGGTCAGACCACAGAAGGCGCTCTGCACACTGAAATGATGAAGGCTTTTCACTGGATCCTCCTGTACTGCGCTGCACCCCTGCTGTCTGATGTACAGGCCACATACCACCTCATGGCAGGGGATCCCGAGCTAATGGCTGCTCAGAGTTACGCTCAAACCAGAAATAACGTGCGCCCACCGCTCAGGACCCTGAATCCAGCAAGTAAGTCTTTCATTTTTAGTATTCTGGTTTTACACAAAAGTCTAGCAGTGGTGGAATAGGTAGGCTAGGAAAAGAAATAAAGCAGCTTAAAAACATTTAAAATATCAGAGCAGAGGAACTAGAATTTGACTCCCAAGTTTATTGCAGTAGACATGGTACAAGATACTTGAGTGAGCATACTTTGTCCACCACTCCTTTCTAGCAGTATTATTTTGCTTTTTTCCACAAAAAATTAATGCACATTTTTTGTAGTAAAAACCATTTATTTTTAATATTACAGATATTTCATTCATAAAAATTCATTCTAACAAATTTTACACTCTTCTCAAACACATCATGCATGAATTCTCAGATCTTGGCCGGGGGTTTCACAAGCTCTGTCCAGACTATAGTAGAAGCTTGTCTGAAACAGCCCGGATGGCTAAATGCATATACTAATAATTTGTCTGTGATCCTAAGTAAACAAAAGAGATTATTGCACAGTATATTTTACTTACTGCACAATGTCAACTTACACAACTTTCCTGTTTACCTGCTACCAACCTACTAATGTTCTCATCACTTTTCCTTTCTGGTGGCCTCGTAGTTCACAGAAGTGACTACACGTATAGAGGAAGGTATCACTACCACTACCAGCCACCAAGGATCCCTCCACCGGTAGTGTATCACCCCATTCCTCTATCTCCACCAGTGACTTACCACAGACCCCCAGTCCCCATATCACCTTTTCACCACACATTCAAAGGCCCAGGTGTGCCACATATGCATCACATACACAAAGCTCTCTCACCACCACTGGTTCGTCATCCCCAACATGGGATCAAAGACCCGTTCCCTTACAAAGTGAAAGGTCTCTGCCCCTCACCTGTGGTACGCCCTCCAACTGAACCAGAACCGACAATTCTACCAACCCTGCCAGCGAGTACAGTGGCACCGGTGACCGCCGTGATGCCAGTGTTGGTGACCACTGTGCCGCCAGGGAAGACCACCACTCCTGTGACGCTACCGGTCAGTACCCAAAGCGGCTTCATCACCACCGTCAGTCCTGTGCCGACAGGTAGAATATTACCAGTCAGGTTTGCTTTCCAAACCAACCAATGCTCTTTTTTCAGGTCAGATATTTTAGTTCACTTTCATCAGTGATGTTTATGTAAAGAGGTAAACACTCCAGAAATGATCTAGTTTAATGTATGTGTGTTAAACCGGACTGGCAGGGATTCTAACTGCCATTGACATGCCATTTTTCCATGTAGGGCATAGGGCATCCTTTTCATTCAGGAAAATGACATGAAAGGATAAAGCATGTCTCTGATGGACTGTTGAATCCCTGAAATGATGCATAGTATGTCAAATAGCATACAGTATCATTTTAGAGGAACCACCGCGGCGATCCTCAATTGTTTCATTGAGTGCATCCCAAAGTATTCTTTCTTCTTTTGTGGATGAATAACTACATAATGACCTCAGAGAAAGTACAAATGTTTGTCTGAATAATGAACTGGATTTTTTTTGTATTAAATCAATTTAATCCTGCCATGGTTTGATCACAGAGACAGACTCTCAGTGCAGAAGCCGTTCCCTGGACCTGGTCTTCATCATTGACAGCTCTCGCAGCGTGCGTCGAGGAGAGTTTGAGAAGGTTAAAATCTTTCTGGCCAACATGGTCGACACCCTCGAAGTGAGCTCAGATTCCACCAGGGTGGCTGTGGTCAACTACGCCAGCACGGTCAAGACAGAGTTCCTGCTCAAAGACTATTTTAGCAAACTAGACTTGAAGAAAGCCATCTCCCGCATTGAGCCCTTGGCGACTGGCACCATGACCGGCCTCGCCATCAAAACTGCAGTGAATGAAGCTTTCACCGAGCAGTCTGGAGCCCGGCCTCGTTCTAGGAATATCTCCAAGGTGGCCATCATCGTGACAGACGGGAGACCTCAAGACCAGGTGGAAGAAGTGTCTGCTGCAGCCCGGGGAAAAGGTATCGAGATCTACGCTGTCGGGGTGGACCGTGCGGACATGCGATCCCTGCAGCTGATGGCCAGCACCCCTCTGGAGGACCACGTCTTCTACGTGGAGACCTACGGCGTCATCGAGAAGCTCACGTCCAAGTTCAGAGAGACCCTGTGCGGTAGGACAAAGAGGGCCTGCAAGACCTTTTTCCATCATTAAGTCTGGTTCTAATTCCTCAGTAAGGGGCACCTACAGTCCACAAGGGGGAGGCTTTTGTGGGTCATTGACAGTTATTGGTAAAAATATGAAAAAAGTATTAGAACAGATGGTCTCAGCCCCCGTATGGACTGCAGATGTTGGCTCTAGAACGTGCTTGTAGTCGCCAATTTAAACCCACGGAAAGTCTTAAGAGCAAAAAGTTTATATGGTGATCATAGATTGATTATTTTTGCAATCAAAGCGTCCTGATTCTCTGAATTTTTCCTTAGTCTGTGTTAAAAATAATTCAAACGTAGAGTAAAACCTCTCTACAAAACTTTTAAACATTTGGAAAACTGATTAGAAAGCATTCAGATGCACATAACATGATAAGTGAAATCCATCAATATGAGCTGATTTTATTCTTTTTGAAACATCAGCTTGAATAATAGAAACATCGAATTTTCAAAGTAAATTTATCAGACACAATGATCAACAATCAGAAACAGTTTGCTAACTTGTGTGACTGCTCTTCAATTATGTTCGTGTACTAAAAGACAGATGTTGAAGTTGAAGGTTTGAAATGGATGTTTTGCTGTATTGTTTCTCCATATGTGTGAATTTGTGTGCGTCTGTTCGTTAATTGTCCAAACTGATGTGCTGTATTATGTTACCTCAGTTGTCCAACACACAGCAGTTCACAGATGCGGTGAAGGTGTTTCCTCCATATGTGTGGTCAACTACAAATATCTTCGAAAAGTTTCCAGTCATACTTTTTTAACTTGTGCATGCAGAAAAAAAATCGTAAAATTCCAAAATGTGAAGTAAAAAATAGCTTCTGTCTTTTTTAGCATAGTCTTACGTTTCACAAGCTACCCATCTACTGTGCTGTATGCTTGCACGCAAAAAACTGTACCCATGCTGCCATCCCTTAATCCTGGCTTATTCTAGGTGTGGACCCCTGCTCCATGGGACACGACTGCGAACACATTTGTGTCAACAGCAACGCCTCGTATTACTGCAAGTGCCGGAAAGGTTATATCTTGAATGCGGACAAGAAAACATGTTCCCTGAAACGTAAGAACATACTGTGTGGATTCCTGCAGCTCTTTGGTGTCATACTAATGCTGCTCAACAGTTTAAAGACACGTGTAGATACCCAGCTTGGATTCTGATCAGGGCTTCATAACACTGCAAAAATCCTGAATCTGTAGCAGATGGTTTTGTTTTTTTGGACAGTTTACATGAAATTTGTACTTTTCTGCTTTAAAAATCTGTTTCAATTCATTTGAGCTTTGTTTTGTTCTCCATCAGCAGTCTAGTGGGGGAAAGTGGCGTGGGTGGTGCTCTGTGTGCTTTTTCACTCTCTGCGTGATCTGTTACCCTGATGTGAAATTTGCTTTCTCCCGGCAAAGAGGTGAAAGTCGAGGTGGTGGAGGATCCCTGCAAATGCGAGGCTAGACTGGCTTTCCAGAAGCAGACGCAGGCAGCCATCCAACAGCTCACAGCCAAGCATATCCAGTCTGTTGTTTCAGATGGACGACAGTTTATTATGAACAGTCTCTGCAGCTGACAGCTGATGGTTTCTTTGTGTTATTATTGTTACTGATATTATTGCTCCATTGTATAATTGTCAAATAAAAGTCCTTGACTCCTCAAACTTGCTGACGTGACTGGGAGAATAGAGCGTCTTGAGAACATGGTGGGCCGTGCCTGAAGCTTTGCACGTAAGTAAGAGTCAGCGGCTTTTTCCTCCATGATTGGTAGTAAAAGGTTCCCACCCACTGGGAGCAATCTGACCTCCTGATTATTTATTTTCCGCAGAGCCAGATGACTTTTGTTGCTCCCACAGACTACTGCATCATGGGGAGGAACTTCCTGTGATCCACTCTAACTTCAACCACAGACTGAGAGAAGCTATGACTCACAAATCAACCCCCCAGGTTACTGACTGCTAAGCAACAATGTCTACAAATAAACTTTATTTTAACTTTTTATTGATGATTTTTTCCCCCAAATCTACTGTAAATGTTACTTAAACTAAACCCCCAGGAGCATATTAAAATATATAGTAATCTAACATGTCTTTAATCTTTTTTTTTCTATTTTGTATAAATGAATATTGTATATATTAGCCTCATGCTGAGTTACACGTAGCCTTAATAAATGTGCAACTTGAATTCAACTAAAAATACAGAATAATGAATATTTTTACATTTATCAGGTGGTGACACAAACATGTATCATACCATATATATAGTAAAAAATTCCATTAAAATTTAATCTCATATTTGCATATTTGTTGTTGTATTATTTTTGAAATAATATTACATGGTGCACTCTAAAAAATACATATTTAAAAAAAATACAATTACTCTCTAAAGATGTAATAGCGTTATAGTAAATTCTTTAAGTAATAAAATTCTAGCTGATTAACTGAAAGATGGCATTTATTTTTGTGCAAATATTTAGGATTATAACTCTGCATTCGAGAGTTATTACAGTTTTTGTATTATTATTTTTTGCTTAGTTTAATTGTATTTACTTTTCAGTGTATGTTCCCTTGTTTAACCGAAGCTTTTATAGTTTGGAAATGATTAGTTTCATTGGTTTTAATGTTAGTTTTAGTCTTTTGTAGATGGAATATGCTAGATGTAGGAAAACGAATACAAATGTTACAAAAAAAAACAACAGAATTTCTGTGAAAGCAGGTATCTTTCATTAAACATGTCTGTTTAAACCTCACTGCTCACTGCTTATCCAAAAAGATTACTGTAAATGAAGCCTGACACTCAATGATTTTTCAAGTTTAAATAAAATTAAAATTAAAAGTATCAAACTGTCTCGGTAACTCTTCTAAAATTCATTCCAAGTCCTCTCAATGAACATCTATCTCCAGAAACTTGAAGGTATTTGGGAAAACATGTCTGCAGCTACAAAAGAGTCATTGCCTCTCTCTTACATAACTGTACATTTTTATGGCATACACGTATTTCTATGTCAACTTAGAAAGGCAAATATGAAGGTAAAGCTCTAACATTTCTGTTTACAGTGTGCTGTAACACCATTTGGCTTCACAGAACAGTAAAGATGTGTGGGGTCAGGGGGAAATCAGTTTTTAAACCTCTATTTTTTTCACTCAGAAACAGCTTTGATAGTAACACAACATAAAGCACGATTAAAGTCTACAGTTTACTTCTCTGACTGCTCTGAGCTGAAAACCTTCTGGTTTTGTACCCTGCTATCTTTTACGCTTTGGCTGGTGCCAGAAAAACAACAGACAGAGGTCACCGTGTCACCTCTGGAATGACTTGGCAGCACTGACAACAGAGCTTCTCTGTCTGCGCTGTCTGTGTGAGTCAACATGCCAACGTTTACATCAGTTCTGCTCTGGATCCTCTCCCTCCTTCCTTTTTGCAGACAGCTGTTTTAGGTTTGTTTGCTATTTCAGTTCATAGTTACGACACACACACACACACACGCGCGCGCAGACACAGAGAGGTGAGCCCACCAGTGTTTCGGGGGGAAAAAGATGAATGGGACTCACATGCCACCGAGAAGTGGAAAAGACACTACAACGAATGTCTCTTCAGGAGGTTTAAATAGCAGAATCTTCTGCTTACATTCATTCATTACTCTGTTACTTTAACAGCTGTAGATATCCTCATTGAAATGCTTTTCTCTTGTCTCATTATAATAAATCATTTACCGTTTCTGACAAGTGTTAAGCTGGGGATGGTTTAAAGTAACCATATGTGCTCGTCAGAGGTGCAAAGCAGTGAACTTCCTGCTAGGTTTTTATTTGGGGAAGAGAAGTGTGAGGCCACTCTCATATCTACACACTAAATATTAAACAGCTTAGTATAAAACCTGGAAACAGGAAGAGAAGTGAAAATGACCATAATTTTCATGACCAAAAAAATTTGCCATCTGTCTCAGGCTCCAGAAATCAAATCAGCCTCATAGAATATTTCTTATAATCACTAATCCAGACAATAACTGTTTTGTTATTAGAGCAATAAAAAAAATGGACTTTGACATGTGTAACAGCCAAATCTCATGATAAACAGTCTGTTCTGTAATTGCGATCGATGTATCTGAATGTATCACAGTGCAGACTGAGAGTTTTACATCAGTTGCACTTCACGTGAGCTCCACATTGTCAGTGTTTTTCATCAGACAATTTATTTTTAATCTACATTTGTACATCATGTTTTTGTTGTATGATGTGCGCACAGAAAGGTTCATTTTTATGTTGTTCCTGGTTCTGTCAATTCACAGTGATCTTGGATGTTTTGTGTTAATTCTCTCAGCAAACAGCAACATTTTGGGTGATGAGACTCGGCGGTGCTGAGATTTCTGAACATTATGTTTTCTTCATGATATCGGTGTCAAAATAAAACAGTTAAATCTTACACAAAGCTGACTTCCTCCTCTTGGATTCCTGTCATGTAATAATTTACAGTCACACTGATGTAAAAATTTGTATATTATATCCGTTTTCTCAGTAGTGTCAACAGACAGTGGCCTACATGCCCTTCCTCTGGTCAAAACGGTCTCTGTTTGATCCGTTTCAACTCGTCCACACAGTCTAGAGATAAATGGGCTGTAAAAGGGAAGTGCACAGCCTCTGAATGACCTTTAGCTCTTAGGGTGCATTTTTTTTCAGCAGGACAGTTGACTTCTTCACCCTGGACATTCTTCCCTACAGAATTCCCTTGTTGTTGTTCACCGCAGTGAGAGTTCCCATTGTCTTGTTACTGGTGTTTGGGGTGATTAATAAGCAGGTTTTTTTTCTTTAAAATATGAAAAAACTTCTTTAAAGATATGAAGCCTCTTGTTGGGTTTCCTACTCAGATGCACCGGCCCAGGTCGGAGACGGAGCAGGTCAAAGCCCCCGTGTCGCTCAGTAGTGGGATCGCGCCCGTGAGTAGACGTTGTAGTGCAGCCTGAGCAATACAGCGAGACCCAATCTTTATACACACACACATCCATATACCTGTCTCTGCATCACGCAGCAGCCTCATCAACCCTTACTTGTCTTTTTAATTGACGTTAAACACGCTCACAAACCTGCTGCTCTGCTTGTCCTACACCACCTCCACCTGCAGGACAGCCGCAAATACATCCTCCATCCTAAACACTTCTGATGCCCAGCAGGTGGAGACAAACTCAAACTAGGAAATTCATGCAGGTACCCTTTGGGTTTAATATTTGCGTCTTATGATCACAGCTTTGACTGTCATGTAAAAGGCTTTTCATAAGTGAACTGTCCATAGCGGACAAGTCTGCACATTTAGACATTTACACAGTTACTGCGTGACTTCAGTACAGGCATGAGTCAGGATTTCGGGGCAAAGTAAATGTTTTCTTTCATCTGCACATCAGCTGCGAAACAGTCTAAATAATTGCAACTCCCCCAAGAATGCAGAGATGACAGCTATATTTAAAACCAAAACTTTTTCTGCTGGGTATTTATCCAGCTAATTCTAACATAACAAGGAAGCATCATTTATTTTTAGACATAGGGCTGCTGATGGCCAAGAGAGTAATTGCAATTGCTTGGAAAGAGGTGGATAGAGCAGGGACAGGTAAATGAATTTCAGAATTAAAATCAACTCTGCCCTTAGAAAAGATCACCTACACAATCAGTGAATTTCCATCATGAAAAGCTTCAAATGAAGATGCTGTGGTTTGTTAAGCTGTACTTTACTAAAACGACTGAATGAAGCTCAGACTGCATCAAACGAAAGTGATTTCCACGTGTTCTTTATTGGGCTGTAAGCATTAAAGTTGAAATGGATCCAGTTGAATATGTCTGTGAAGGTTCTCAGTCATCCAGGTCATCGTAGTCTAAGGAGCTTGGAAAGAAAAGCGTCTGGACTTCTTAAAGTTGCTTGAAGACGTTTCACCTCTCATCCGAGAAGCTTCTTCAGTTCTAAGGTCAAATGGCCGAGAGTCCCAGATTTAAACCCAGTGGGAGTATCCCCCCAAAGAGGGACAAAGGACCCCCTGGTGATCCTCTAATCACATGAGCCAAGGTGTGAAAGCGGGTGTGGGACCTAATCAGCCAGGGTTTCGGGTGAGCTCATTGTTAAACCTGGCCCCACCCTATCATGTGAATTCCTGAGGTCAGATGGCCCAGAATGTGAGTGGGCGTTAAGGCGTCTGGGAAGGGATCTCAAAACTGGATTAT
Organism: Pelmatolapia mariae; assembly: GCF_036321145.2. Lineage (NCBI taxonomy): Eukaryota > Metazoa > Chordata > Actinopteri > Cichliformes > Cichlidae > Pelmatolapia > Pelmatolapia mariae. The sequence continues at coordinate 15,468,688 of NC_086240.1, forward strand.
AGATGGCAGACAATTGGTGTCGTAAACCACCGCCTCTGTTCAAAGATGGTCGCTCACAGTGGACATAGATGGCCTCTTTCACTCCTCTTTCAAACCATCTGTCCTCTCTGTCTCTGTTTGTTCACATTTTGGACAGAGAGGACAGATGGTTTGAAAGAGGAGTGAAAGAGGCCATCTATGTCCACTGTGAGCGACCATCTTTGAACAGAGGCGGTGGTTTACGACACCAATTGTCTGCCATCTATAATCCAGTTTTGAGATCCCTTCCCAGACGCCTTAACGCCCACTCACATTCTGGGCCATCTGACCTCAGGAATTCACATGATAGGGTGGGGCCAGGTTTAACAATGAGCTCACCCGAAACCCTGGCTGATTAGGTCCCACACCCGCTTTCACACCTTGGCTCATGTGATTAGAGGATCACCAGGGGGTCCTTTGTCCCTCTTTGGGGGGATACTCCCACTGGGTTTAAATCTGGGACTCTCGGCCATTTGACCTTAGAACTGAAGAAGCTTCTCGGATGAGAGGTGAAACGTCTTCAAGCAACTTTAAGAAGTCCAGACGCTTTTCTTTCCAAGCTCCTTAGATCCAGTTGAATGTTTCCGAGCTCTAATGTGCAGCTATCACTTAAAAAATGAACAGCAGAACTTAGAACGCACTAAGTGATAATGAAATATTTCACTGCAACTTAAATGTTTATTTTACTGCTTTGTGCGATAAATTACTAGATTAGCTGTGTTACAGCTTGGCTGATGATGGGCACGAGCCTGGTGTGATGATATCACCTCAGGCATAGTTAAAAGCCCCGTGAATGAGGCTGCAGCTCCACAAATGTAACAATTTATGATTATTATCTAACAGTATCGAGAAAATTCCTGTCAGCTCAGTCAAATGTATTTAAAACAAGAAGTATCATAAGGTGAGGTTTTTGATAACTTCAGTCAGTTCTTTTTCCTTCTTATGAGCTAGACCTCTGTTTCATTAATCATAAGGTATTTCTTTCATTTTATTCCCTTATGTATTTATTTATAACATTTTTTGCTCTTTGCCTTTAAAATAGTTTGCAATGACTTATTAATCATAATGTGTCTTATTTTGTTTTTCATCTTAGTACAGTATCCCCCAATTTTTTTTTCTGGGTCGACTCTGGTATCGTGTCGCCAGGTTGCGTGAATGTGGTAGTCGCTCCGCCTCCGCAGTGGTTCCATGGTGTAATGGTTAGCACTCTGGACTCTGAATCCAGCGATCCGAGTTCAAATCTCGGTGGGACCTGGTTTTTAATACACTGATTGGGATGTGAAACAGTAGCGTGTCTTCTCTGGGACACCAAAACTGTGCTACAATTGTGTTTTCAGTGAGAGGTGTAAAACATCAAGCAGCAAACCTTGACCTCTCCCTTTACAAACACTTGTCAATCCCTATGTGGTACTAAAGAGCTGTCTGAAATTCAGTTGCACACCACATACTTTTACACAGTGGGGTCGCCGAGTGCTGAGGTGCGCTTGTGCGTAAAAGTCACAAACACTCCCCTGACTCACTAACTGCACAGCTGACTTCAAAGTCAGCACAGAAAGTGGGTGCCGTATGTGTTTCCATGGCTGAACAGCTGCTATATGTGTTATGTGGAGTATAACATGTGTGTCTTCCAAAGTATCTAAACTTGTAACCTCCACAAAATCAGCACGCGGACGTCAGAATGGCCGAGCGGTCTAAGGCGCTGCGTTCAGGTCGCAGTCTCCTCTGGAGGCGTGGGTTCGAATCCCACTTCTGACACTGAAGCTTTGCTCTTCTTGATATTGTGACAACATGCACTTGAAATTTGGGTTGACCACGAGGTCTCTCAGAGCCTTGTGGATTTTATAATCATGTACACTCTAACAACATTCTAGATAATTCTAATACAAGCTGATTACTGGTGCACAACTAAATGTGCGAATCTTTGAATGTGCTCACACTCATGTGCTAAAAACCTGATTTTGTGGAGTCAAGACTTTCAGCACGTTGAAACAATCTTTCTTATTTACTCCAATTATCCCAAAACAAGGACTGGTCCCATTCCATGTCATGGCATGAAAATATGAGAGGCTGTCATCAATTCAATCACATACATAAATTGTAAACACTCAGTAAAAATCCTTCAACATTTTTCTTGTATTTCTGACAGTGTAAACACAAAACAATAATATACAAACACACACATACGTTGTGTTTCGGCTTATTAAAAAGGCCATGTCATGTTTTGCTTGGTCAAAAAACAACAACAAAAAGAAAACAAACTTTTTATTACTGGGCTGACTTCCTAATTTTGAAATGATTAGTTGTTATTGTTTTTTTTTTTGTTTTTTTTTTTTGTTTTTTTTACAGCATTTCATCTTGGCTGATGAAGGGCACGAACCTGATGAGCTCACATGAATGAAAATAAAACTTTCTGTGAACGTAGCTGCTTCTCGCCGGGTGCGGTAGCGCGTGCCTGTAATCCAAGCTACTGGGAGGCTGAGGTTGGAGGATCGTCTGAGCTCAGGAGCTCTGAGCTGCAGCAGGCTATGTCGATCAGGTGTCCGCACTAAGTTCAGCATCCATATGGTGATCAAGGGAGAGCCCGGGACCACCAGGTCGTCTAAGGAGATTATATAGATATAATCAACACTGATTGCATCATTTACTTTTTAAATCAAATCTTAGTCAAGTCTGACACCTGCTGTTAGAAAAAGAAAGCACAGTTTGGTTTTCACTCACATGGTGTTTTGTCTTATGTAACATCCATCCATTTTCTGTAACATATCCAATTTAGGGTCACATTAGGGCTTGAGCCTATCCCAGCTGACATCACGGAAGAGGCGGGGTGTATCTAGGACAGGTTTCAAATCTATCGCAGAGCTAATACATAGAGACAGACAACCATTCACACCTACAGTCAATTTAGACATACCAATAAAATCTAACGTGCATGTTTTTGGACTGTGTGAGAAAGCCAGAGTTCCTGTAGAGAAGTCATGGAGACACAGAGAACATGGAAACTCCACACAGCCAGCTGGTGGATTCAAACCCAGGACCTTCTTGTTATTAGGCGATGGTGCAGGTAGATAGTTTGCCCACCTTTTTTCTTTCTATTTTGTCATTTTAAAATCTGAAACAAAAAGATGCTTTACATAGTTTAAGACAGACTATTTAAAAGATACTTTAGGTTAAATATATATATACATATATGAGGCTCTTTTACTGTACCCCTAAGAGGCACAGTAAAACAATAAGAAGATAATCTCTCTTCCACAAATGTGTGTACACATGAAAAATCAAGAAAAACAGAGAAAGCTGGGAGATGCTTGATGTAGTTTAGTAGTTATTATGAGCAAAGAAAATAATATAGGAAAGGTGCATTTTTACAACAACTAAATGAAGAAAATGGGAGAGAGAGGAGAACAGATGGAGAAAGGTTAGTAAGGAGGGGGTGAGGGCATCTATGAAGAGGATGTAAAGGGGAAAGGCAGGTGGTCCTGATGGCACACCTGTGGATTTTTAACAGGTTGTTTACTGCAATTATTGGGAGCGATCGGATGCCTGAGGAATGAGGAAGGTGTACTGGTACCAGTTTTCAAGAACAGGGATGATGTGTTGAGCTGTAGTAACTACAGAGGGATAAATGAGCCATATCATGAAGACATGGCAAAGTATTATTAAAGGTATGTTAAGAGGACAGGTGACAATCAGTGAGCAGCAGTATGGTTTCAGATGCAACGTTTGCTTTGAGAATGTGATGGAGACATACAGAGAAGGTGCTTCACTGTGGCTTTGTGGCTCTAAAGAAAGCATGTCATGGGGCGCCAAGAGATGAGCTGCGGTAATAGATGAGGAATTCAGGAGTGACGGATAAGTATGTCAGAGTGGCACAGGACATGTATGAGGACAGCGAGACTGTGGTGGGGTGTGCAGTAGGACAGACGGGTTCAAGGTGGGGGCGGGATTACATGAGGAGATGCTCTGAGAAGCTTCCGAAAGTGGTGATGGACAGGCTGACAGATGAGGTCAGGCAGGAGTTTCTGTGGACTATGCTGTTTGCAGATGACAGATCTGTAGTGAGAGTAGGGGGAGAGAAGAGGAATGAAAGTCAGGCAGAAGACCTGTTTGTGAATGAGAGAGTAGAGACAGCGAAAGTAAATGAGTTTCAGTACCTTGGATCAACCGTCCAAAGCAATGGTTAGTGCACAAGACAGACAAAGTTGATGGTTTGGACATGTATAGAAGATAGAGATTAGATGAAGGATGTTGGCTATATAAGGAGCTGCCAGGCAGGAGGGAAAGAGGAAGACCATAGAGAATGGTGCTTCGCAAGTATTCAAAACAATACAAACTAATTTTTTTCTTTTTTCTTTTTCTTTTTTTTTAAATTTTTTTTACTAATAAAGGTTTTAAAACTTTATTCGTGATTAGTACCATGAACCCTCACTGATCTACGCCGACATGTGAACCACGCTATGATTGGACAGTTTGTAGCGCAACGTCACATCCGCAGGTGAAAAACAAGAAAACCTTTCGCACACATGGAGGAGAATAATTCCCAGATACTCGAAAATGCCCACGCTGAGTTTAAAAGGGAGAATTTTAAAATGGCAGAGGAGCTGTACACAAAGTTTATCTCTTCCTGCTTACAGTCCAGGTATCGTCATTTTATTCTGGAGACGCTAAAGGCTAGCTGTTGTCGTTTATGACATGGTGGTGTTACGACACATTCTGTTACACATTAAATTTTGTGACCCGTTGTCGCTAACTGCTAGCTAATTTCAGTTCCCTTCCTCTCACTCATGTTCACATTTAACTGTAGCCATGATTTTAAAAGGGAGTTTTAACTGTGTTATATTTGAACAGGGACTGTGAAGCAAGCAGTTTAGCAACTGCTTATAACAATCGCGGGCAGATAAAGTACCTCCGGGTGGATTTTCGTGAAGCGGTGGATGACTACACCTCTGCGATACAAGCTGACAGCCAGTTTGAAGTGCCTTTCTACAACAGAGGACTAATTCATTATAGATTAGGTAAGAAGAAGCAGCAATTAAGCGACAGACAGCTCGCAGCGGCAAGCCAGTTCACATCAATAGCCAAAAACCCCACCTGAACCATTACCTTCAAAATAAATGTCTTTTTCTCCGCTTCGTTTTTATTAACCTCTGTAGGTCCTATTTGAAAACAGTCCACTAAAATGTAAATAAGAATAAAAAATGAATAATGACAGAAGTAATTCACCTATTGTATACCATATAAAGAAATATAAGCGCACACTGTGTATTTATACAAGGTGTGTGAGGTCAACATATGGGATGAACATCTCCATTATAGCAGACTTGCCTGTGTTTCCTCATAATCATCATCTGAAACACAAATGACACTATGTCTATTAGAAGAATGACATTACTCCTTCCAATCGCGTTGAAAAGGTGTTTTAAACTATTTTGGCTAGACAGTATTTATGATACAAGTGCAAGTCAGGTTTTTAGATCCAATCATAGCACAGAAACAGCTGTTATTAAAGACTCACAGAGAGTTTTGTGTTTCAGGTAGTACATTTAGATCTGCAAAAATAAAAGCTCGGAGGTTCCTCCGTTCTTGGTCCATTATTCTGACATGCTCCTGCTTGGTGCTATCATGAAGGATCATTATATATCCTATCACTCTTATGCATATGATACACAGCTGTACCTACCTATTTATCACCCTTTTCTCTGAAACACTTTGAAAAAGACAGGAGCCATGTCATCATTTTGATCTCTGTTTCGATCGTTAATTAGCATAATCTGCCTTCTACGGTGTAAATATATATCAATAGTTAGAAAAATATCATCTCAAACTTACTCTTAGAAATGGGTCCATGCATTCATATCGAGGAAGTTAGACTACTATAACGCTCTATTTGCAGGATTATCCAAATCGTTAGTAGGACAACATAAACTCATTCAGAATCTGGCAGCCAGAACCCTTACACGTATACACAAATGTTAACATATTGTCACAAAATGTGACTTAAAAAGAGATGTGATGATCTGTGGATGACTTCAACTCCACTGAAAACTAAAGATGATTACAAGAAAGCACAAACACAGCAAAGACAAAAGACATAATATATAAGAATAAATGCAAGACAGTAGAAACAGTAAAGGCTTCTGAAATCAACTATTATTCTGTAACTGTTTGGTGCTTTCTTTTCTACAACACTAGATGGAGCTGTGTATTTGCAGTCAAACTTTCCACAACCCTTGTGCTTTTACTGCCCAACAACTGCTGACTCTTTAAAATCCAGCCTAGAAGTGTATTATAAAAGATACCCTTAAATTTAATATGTATTTACAATTTTTATTATCTTACAGGCTTTTTTGACGATGCCAAGAGCGATTTCCAGCAGGCATTAAAGCTCAACCCGGATTTTGAAGATGCCAAAGTAAGCCTTCGGCAGACACTTCTGGACCAGGAGCACAAGATAAACAGGGGATACTGACAGCTTCTGAACCTACGTGTCATGTGGTTCTGATAACAAAATGTACACCAGTGCACTTAATATCAATAATTGTCCAACTGTTTTTATTCGCTTGTCATTTTTTTGTTTTTAAATATAAAGTGATTTGCACAAACAAAGACAGAGCTGAAAATCAGAGGATAATTGATCAGATGAAGCAGACGTCCCACTGGATCAGGGGCCACAGTTGATGGATTTTTATTAAGAAGAGCATTAATATTCCTTTTTCGCACCGACTCAAGCTCCTCTCAGTTAGTGAAAAATTGATATCCCTTTATAAAGGGCCGTATAAGACTGTGACTGGACACTGCAGATTTATCGACCCATCAGGTGAAAGCCTGATAAATGTTGGAGCACCCTGTTGAAGTTTTTAGGAGAGGCTTTGTGACTTTAAATGAACCCTAATAAGAAGCTGACATAAAATAATAATGAGGAATGTCTCAGCTGCATAAAGCACACTTTGTGTCCTAAATTGAAGCTCAGACACAGCTTAAGTTTTAATACAACAAGGTGATGTGGTTTTAAAGGAAGGAAGTCAGCAAATATAGAAACAACAAACATACACAGAAGACATTATAAATATAATATAGACAAATGTAAATAGAATCACAAATCAATGACTAATAAATTATTTAATGACACATGTCTGTCTCGCGCTTACTTATTCACACAAATACAGATTTTGTGATGTCCTACGAGAAGCAAAGGCATCATAAGTGGAGCCTCCCCACAGTGAGTGAGGCAGGAAGCATCACTGATGCGTTTCACCTGTGCAGAGGTGATTACCTGCTGTATAAAACAGCTGCTGACGCCTGAGTGAAGCAGTCAGCTCTTTTGTGTCGGAGCTGGTTTGTTGGTGGCAGGTCTTGCTGGGGGTTTCAATGCCAAGCTCTGGTTGTGGTTGGTTTCAGTAATTTTTTTTTTTTGCATGGTTACATTGACTCTGCAACATGTGGCGGCTTAAAAACATGTAAGTTTAAGTTTAGTCTTTAGTTTTCTGATGGTTATTCTAACTTTTCTAAAATGTGCATCTTTTTTTTTCCCCCCCCTTCAAGTTTATTATGGAACTTGGTGGCTGCAGTAATTGTTTTAGGTCAAGCATGGCCAAATACGAAGCTCGCTTCACAGTCAAGTAAGACTAACTCATGTTAAACTACTCCAGATCAAATTAAGTGAGACTACACTACCTGACCATCGTCTTCTTTCACAGGCAGTGGTTTAAAGGCAGACTGTTTAGGAAATCTAATGAGGCTGTCAATGGACGAGGCTCTAGCAGTGGGGAACCAGCTTGTAGTGGAAGCCATCAGTGAGTTAAAGGGCTAATTAGGAACAGGCTGTGTCATTGCTTTGAGAAGTGATCCCTCATGTTTGCATGTCATCTCCAGATGGCACCCAGCGTGTCTTGTTGACACCCAGCCTGGCTGCTCAGTGTGGGTACAGCATGGAGTCTGACCCCTGGGGTAACACAAGAATCTACACGTCTCTGATGGGCTGCTTTGTGGACAACAAGGTATGTTGAGCTGAGGTGGAACTTTTTTCTTTCCAAACTTTACAAATTTAAATATCACCTAGCTTACTTCAACCTTCCATTTAATAGAAACCTTAAAATTTTAGGTCTGCGAGTTTTGCAATTAAATTTGCAAATGAGTACAGGTGATAGTGTACCGGGAACTAACTGCTTAAAAAAACCCTCTTCTCTTATAGGACGATGCAACATTTAAAATTGGCTTGAAACTCCAAATGTACAGCCAGAGACCATCAGATGTGGTAACTCATGATGTGAGTCAGACGTGCAGCTACACTCGCTGGGCCCCTAAAGAGGTTCTCTGTGACAGGAACTACATGGAAGTAGGTTACTTCACACTGCCAGGTTTGCATTAATACTTGTGCCCTTCAAACTCTTCAGTTAGCTTTGTCTTGTCTTCTAGGTGTCAAACTACTTGATGAAAGCTAATCCACAAACTAAGCGGCCGGCTCAGGATCAAAACGTTGATTCCAATCTGCTTGAGGTTCCTAGATTATAGAGTTAAGAAAATTACTAAATGCAGTTGAATGAAGGCTCAAAATGTTCCATTTTGCTGCAGGACTCTGGTGCATCACATGGTATCTGGAAGATGACATTTTTCACCCCTGAACCAGTGGTAATGGTGCTGAGGGAGGCTGAACAAGCTGGCTACAGTGCAATGACTACCTCAACCAGATTGATTATGCGAAGCCCTTACAATACACCAGAGACCTTCTCAGAGGATGTAAGGATTACTTCATAATGGATAATTATTTCTGGTAATTAAAAATGACAGTAAACTCCATATTTTTATTTTTTTCCTTAAGGTGGCTGGAATCCCCATGGAAGTCCTCAAGGTGAGCGTCTACAACAAGGTAGAAAGTGGTCTGGGTATCGTGAACTTGGTAGCAGCTTGTCCCACAGGTGAGCCTCAAACCTTCCTCACAGTAAGCATTAAAGTGCAGAATTGTCAATAAGTTGCTTCCTCTCTTCTAGGGGGCGTCCTCTTCACTGAGAGCGTGATCTCTTGGTACATCCCTCGCCGCATGACCCCTCTAATGGACGGCACATTCAGAATTGTAGAGATGCACATGGGCATCAATGGGCAGAGGCTGGATAGGTCTCAGATGGCTGCGAGAGGGTACACACTATCCACCACAGACTTTCATATTGTTGCCGAGATCCCAGTGGGCTCACCCGATGGTTACTACAAGGTCTGGAAATCTACCTCAACATGCAACTTGTGTATTTGTATGTACGTTTTATTAAAATGCCATAAATAATTGCAGAGTCATGCCCCAGAATACCAGTACCATGTCACCTACACTGTGGAGCCGATGCTCGAGGTACTCTGGAGGGCAGATGGGACCCAAGATGATATAAAATACAAGGTTTTGTTCCCCATTACAACACCTCTGATGCCCAGACCTCCCCATGCGGAAGATTGTAAGTCCCACTTAAAGATAAAGAACTGAAAGTCAAGGTTGCAGAAAAAGCCTAAACGCATGGCTTGTTCCTCAGATACAGTTCCAGAGGACGGTGTGTTTAGCGTCAGGTTGGGGAGCTTCCTTCATGATGTGGAGCTGAAGAACATCACCTTCTTTACTGGTGTTCTCACTGTGGAGGAGAGCAATGCCAGAGGCCTCATTGTCCAGGAGCACATCTACACCAATGGCACCAAGGGCTTCTCTTTACAAGTGGCCTTCGATGCCGATGTCGTCCTGAAGACTGTAGGTGGCCAACTATGGGAAATTGCACTTAATACTGTATTCCAACTGCCAACATGACTTTTTTTTTCCCCCCCCCTTAAGAATCCCGAACCCTTGGTTACAACCTACTCTCTCCCTTTGACCTTTGGGCTGCTCATCCTGCCTGAGGGAACTTCCTTTGCTCATGAGGTGACACTGCAGGCGTCTCTGCAGGATGTTGGTGAGACTTAACTTTTCTAAAATTGAACATTGAAGTTTGAACTCCAGCTGGCTGACTCTTCTTTTCCTTGCAGTGCTGCCTGCACTTACTGGCACCTGTGATCAGAAGCACTTTTACATCAGGGTGAAATATGGCAGTCAAGGCCGTAATTTTGAGACCACGGTTGGACCGCGACGGCTAACCCCCGAACTGGCCAAAGCCTACAAGCTGCAGGAAAACCGCACACACTTGCACCTCAGAGTGCCATACACTGCCCAAGACTCAAACTTTGAGGTATATAATATAACTCTTTGAAAACCTTCCAAGCATGGACAGGAAAGCCCTGTAAATGCCAGTCTCCTCAGGATCAGAATTAAATGTGCTCTGAACATCTTCTTGCAGCTGGTTTCCTCAGTTTCCATCCAAGCCAGACTTGACATTGTGCTCTGGGAACCAAACAATCAGTGGGTGCTTGGTGACCTCTCCCTGGCCTGCAGCTTCCCCTTGATGATGACTAGTAAGACTTAATCACTTAAACTTCTCATTAAAGTAACAAACACAATCATAATAATGTCCACTTTCTTCAGAATGCTATCCTAATGGAACAATAACAGCAGTGGCTGTGAAGCTGGAATCTGTGCCCAGTCTCGTCCCAAGTCAGCTAACTTTGAAGGACCGGTCTTGTAGACCAGTTTTCAGCGACGATCGCTTTGCCCACTTTTCTTTCTCTGCAGATTCATGTGGAACAAGTAGAACAGTACGTTTACAGACCTTTTTCAGTTGAAAGTGCCTTTTGGGAAATGTGTTAATCAACTTGTGTTTTTTTTAAGTTCTTTGACAACTACATGCTTTATCAAAATGAGATCAGCCTGTATCATAAGGTGACAGCGAAAACATCACCTGCTGAATCTGGGTACAGGTAGGTAGACTTGACTAGTGAGTAATCCTGATGAACTGCTGATTCCCAAGTTAATGTGTGTGTGTGTGTGCCCCCATCCTGTTTAGGCAAACCATCTACTGCTACTACATGGTCAACAAAACACAAACTGTTGCGTTCAGTCACAAACCAAGGAGCTCTGATCCTAGAGCAGAAATTGGGACTGGGCTACTAATGGTGCAAATGAGGCAAGCCCAGGGTAAGTCTGACAGTCGGTTTGCTAAAAGGTGGAGAATTTGACATCTGTTCTCTTTAGGTGTATACACTGCCTTAGTGTTCTAATTAAGCTTCTCTTCCAGATGCTGCTTATCAGAGCTTTTACAAAGCTGAAGATTATCCACTGAAGAAATACCTGAGAGACCCCCTGTTTTTTGAGGTGGTGCTGATGCAGTCAACAGACCCCCAGTTGGAGCTCATTGTGGAGAACTGCTGGGCTACTCTTCAAGAAGACAGGACATCTGTACCCCAGTGGGACATCATTGTGAACAGGTGATGACATTAAGTAAATGCCAAAGTGGAATGTCTCCAAGACTTCAACTATGTAGTCCAGCTAACTTTGCTATCGTTAATAGTCTAGAGTGGGTGGTTAATTCACTTGGCGAATGGGTCTTCATGCTACATTTATTAAAAAAAATTTTTTTCCTCACTAGTTGTGAGAATCGTGATGACACCCATGTGACGGTCTTCCATCCAGTTTTGGATAATGTTGCCATGCCATCCCACGTCAAACGCTTCTCTATGAGGATGTTCACCTTCACCAATAACAACGAAGTTCTGAGAGATCAGGTGATTCAGGCAATCTAGTCATAGGGCTGTCTAATGCAATACTCTATCAATGTGTGCTTAACCTTCCAGTCTCCCCACAGATCTATGTGCACTGTGATGCAGTGATTTGTAATACAAATGGCCCACCAGATGGCATCTGCAGAGGCCAGTGTGTGCATCCCACAGGTGCAAAGGGCACTAAATTTCAAGGGCTAAAAGGTGCTAAAAGGGGTACGTGTTAATGGTGTAAGTAAGACTGGGACAAACTTCAAGTTTGAAGTGCAGTTGGTGACTTTTTTCTTCCCCATTTGCAGAGCAAAGAAGTACAGGGTCAACCCACCAATGGCAGCTCTCCTCTGGACCCATCCTACTTTCAAACTGATATTTCAATAAAAAAAAAAAAAATCTTAAGCTATGTGGTGTCTAAGCTTCAATTTGTAAGTTGAAAACTGTTCTGGTTGACATCTTTAACTGGCTATAACAAGGCCTCAAATGTAGCCATATCAGATTACTTAAAATAATGCTGCTTGAATTTGCATAATGCACTTGTCTGAACCCAGTGTTCAGACAAAAGGGCATTGAAATGTGAAGTAAACTGCATGGTATAGAGTCATGGGCTGAGCTTCACATGAAGCATTAGGCTTAAATTACTTGTACAACATTGCAAAACCTTCAAAAGGGTGTGGTAACTGTTTATAAATGCAATACTGTGGCTGGGGTGCTCCATTCACAATCCAGTGTGGCTGAGTCAACTTCATCTTTCTAGCTGACATCTTGCTATTTGCTAAGGGCTCGTAAATGCTGAGTGATTCTTAGTGACTGTGAAAATGGTACTGACTGTGGTTAATGCAGAACAAAGTATTCAAATTAAATAGCTATTCTGGTTCATACATGTAACTTGATACTCTACAAACAATTCTTGCTATGGAAATTTACAGAACTTCTGTAGTTGAGCAAGTTTATCTAACAGACTACTCACAGAATTGCGTCTCATATTTTAGTGACACAATGCATTTGTGCACCTTCATAGCTTTTAGTTTGTCTGTGCAACCAGTGAAACTTCTGTACTTTAAACTAATCACCTGTAAATTATGATGGCAGTTCAGCTACAATTTTGTGGTTCAATAATTTTTCTAGTCTGTTAATCCTATAGTTTTAAGTGGCTTGGAGGGGTAAAAAATATAAGGTAAATCTTTAATCACAGATCTTAATGAAATGAAATTGCTCTTGATATTCACTTGAGAATAATCAACCCTTCAAGGGTTAAAATTGCACCACAAATTTTTATAATCCAGTTTTTGCAAAAGGCAGCTTATGGTTGCCACAGATCAGATATTGTCCTAGCCCTATAATTTATGTAGTCTTGTATAGATGCACCATAAAATCACACCCTCACCCATAAACGTCTAATTGAAATGTCAGTGTATAGAGTACAACTCAAAATGCATGTGGAATAAGGACGATCACTGGCTACAGGGACAGCCATAAATCGCTTTGACAAAACTTTCATGGACAAACTAAAGTACTTTGCTTGCTCTGAAAGTGGAGTCAGCATCCATCTTGTGCTTCCAGGGAAGAAAGAGACGACACAGCAACACCATCTCAGACCCCCCCCGCACAGAAGTGGCTTGAGCAGATGGAGATAATGAATGAGTGCTGAAGGCCTGTGCAGAAGGAAAGCATGTTCTTTAACCTCTCACTAAGGCAGGCAGCAGTTCTCACCTGGCTCAAGTCGGCCACGATTGTCCCAGTTCCCAAGAAAACAGCAGTCAGCTGGATAAATACTAATAACCCAGTCCACCCATCATCATTTTCCATACTCCTTCAAACCCACATCAAGGCTGCTATTTCTACTGCATATCAGACTAACAGGTCATGCAGTTATAACACCCCTCCATACATCTCTTACACACCTGGATCAACTAGAAAGCATATGTAATGCTGTCATTTATGTTATGATGTTACAGTAGCTCTACATTCCCTAAGAAACAGACCCCCAAATGTCAGACCTCAACATAGTGTTTAACCAGATATTTTCTCCGGATGACATTATCTTGGCCTGTACTAACACTGAGGAATCATTTGACCAGATATGTCCTTCAACATGCATATCAAACAAATATGTAGGACTGCTTTCTTGCATTTGTGCAATATCTCTAAAATTAGAAACATCCTGTCTTAGAGTGATTCTGAAGACCTAGTTCATGCATTTATTACTTCTAGGCGGGACTACTGTAATTGATATTATAAGGCTAAAAACTAACAGAAAAGCCTTCGGTTGATTCCAAATGCTTCTGTGAGAGCATATTTCTCTCATATTAGCTCCTATTAATTGATCCTTCAGCTTTCCAGCTTTTCTCTTCTGTGGAATGCTCTCTCTACTTTTAAGATTGGGTTTAAAACTTTCTTTTAAAGCATATAGTTAGGATGGGTTCAGGTGAACCCGAATCCTCCATTAGTTACACTGCTAATGACCTGGGCTTCTGTGTGTTTATACGTCACTTTGCATTTAATCATTAGTTATTAATCTCTGGCCCTCTTCCACAGTGCGTCTTTCATCCCGTCTCCCTCCCCTCTCCCCCAACTGGTAACGGCAGATGGCTGCCACTCCCCTAAGGCTGGTTCTGCCAGGGGTTTCTTCCAGTTAAAAGGGAGTTTTTCCTTCTCAGTGTCACCAAAGTGCTGGCTCATTGGGGATTGTTTGACTGTTGGGGTTTTCTCTGTATTGTTGTAGGTCTTTACCTTACAATATACAGCACCTTAAGGCCACTGTTGTGATTTGGCACTGTATCAATAACACTGAATCAACTCCAATCCTTCTGTTGTTCCACCATTGAGAGCCTCCTGATAGCACAAGATCAGAAAGATGTGCAGAGGACGGCGAAAGTGGCCTCATTGGAACTACTCATTGGAGTACTCCATTTAGTACATTTGATTTAATTACACTGTAAAAAAAAAAAAATCCTAAAAAAACAGTAATATTCCGGCAGCTGGGCCGCCAAAATAATACCAGAAAATAACAGAAAATAACTTTCTCATGAAAATACGGTTATTTTCAGTAATGACAATACAGTTTGTTGCCCTAATTTTACATGTGATTTTGCCTTTCTCAAGTGCTTTTAAACATTAAATTAGGAACATTTTAACGTGATTAAACAATGAAATTACCTATAAACAAGGTCAATGAATGCGGCAATATGAATAATAATACTTAAATGTACAGAAATATACAGTTAACAGTTGGTTTAAATAATAGATTGCATTCATATAGCGCTTTTTGAGACCCTCAAAGCGCTTTACAATTCCACTTTATAATTCCCCTCTGGCCATCACCAGTAGGTGGTAGGTAACGTGTCTTGCCCAATGACACAACAACCGAGAGTGTCCGAGCCGGGGCTCGAACCGGCAACCTTCTGATTACAAGGCGAACTGCCAACTCTTGAGCCACGATCGCCCTAAATAACAATAATAATAATTATTTGATGTAATAAAAGTTTATAAGAATCATTTTATATATTTTTCCATAGCATTACATTTGAATTTAACAGTTCAATCTTTCAAATAACGGACAAATATTTGTGAAATGATACATTTGTGAATGTATTTTAACAATCTAAATATGCATATGTACAGACAAATACATTTAAAACCAAGAAAATTGTGTTTTATTACATTTACAGTGATTTTGTAAATTTACATTTCAAATGTAAGTCCATTTATGTAAATTTAATATTCTAGAAGAACAGTTCAAAACTGTAAAATACACAGTAAAATACTTTACCTTTTTTTTTTTTTTTTTATACAGTGTAGCTTCATTTACCATTCATGAGCTGCTGAATGTCATTTAACAAAAAAAAAAAAAAAAAAAAAAAAAAAAAAAAAAAAAAATCCAAAGTATCTATTTATGAAGAAATATTTTGAAGTGGAAAAATGCACCCACCACACTACAGAAATCCCAGTTAATGCCTCTGAAAATATGAGTTTGTGGAAATTGTTCCTGTGGGCTGTAAAATGAGCCACTTTATACTGATGCATTTTGAAGAATACAAATATTTATTGGACTTTTTAGTCAAGTACAAAAGCAACCTAAATTATTAAGATTCTAATCAGTCTTTTGGCTACTCTAGGCACCACGTTAGATCTTTCATTTGCATCCTCTGTCATACAAGAGCAAACATCATTCTGGTCTTCCTCCAACCTAAGCTGTCCTCCAATCATGTCCAGTCTGGCAACCCCCAATGAAAATATTGGCACCTTCATTTCTCCAGCTTTGACTGCAGTTTTTGCGAGTGCCACCATCTCAAAACCACGTGTCTCTCCATATCATAAACCTTACATTTGTCTCTTAAGACACATGGGCACTAGTATTCCTCTTGTGAATGCACACTCACCTCTGTAAGAGTCCTTAACCCAAAGAGGTACATTGAATTATGACTTCTCACATAACTGACTACACACTCAGAATTACAGCTGGAAAACTCAAGTTTCCACATGTAGCAAAGCAGAGGAAAGAACAGACAATAAAGGTGAATTTTAAAAATCTTTATTGTATCAACTCATGATTACTGGTCCAAATGTCACAAATGATTTTGAACTTTGTTCCTCTGAGATGTGTCTTTTACCTGTGGAGAGAAGAGAATGAGGAAAGTTAACCGTAACCAATTTCAACAGGCTGAAAAGAAAATTAGCCTGAGACAGAAGTACTATGGCACACCATGTTCTCTTCTTTTTCTGGGTCAAACCCTTGAAACAAAGTGTTCCATTATAAAGGACCTCATACTATACCTTTTCTGTACTCTGGGTATGAACATTGCCCATTACAAATGCCACCTAATGGATTTCTGGTATCACAGATCACAACGTCACAGTGGACGAAGACCTAGAAGATGCAAGTGTTTTTATGAGTACTGATTTGCATGTGCAGTTTTCTGAACCATGAAATGATTTGTTTTTACAGGCCGAGTTACCTGAGGACTTAGATCCTCTTCATTTTCAGTAAAGGCAAACATCTGGACCTCAAAGCGCTTGAAGTGAGAGGGATACTGAACCCTAGCATCAGTCCACACTGGATGGAAGACCACATGGTGTGGGTCTGTGTGTGGACAGCTGGACAATTTCAAAGATACGTTAAAAGAAAAATTAAATTTTGTCCCCCTACCCCATCCTTGCATCAGTATGAAGGAAAAGCTTATGCTAATATGCAAACACCAGCTTGAGCGTTACCCGTTTATGATCAGATCCCATCTGGGTTGGGACATCTTGTCCTCATCCAATGTCGCCCAGCAGTTCTCCAGCTCCAGTGATACTTGAGGATTTGTTGCACTCATGAGCTCCACCTCAAAATAAAGCGGCTGCTGGAGATATTTCATGATGGGAGAGTCCTCGAGTCTGTAAAACTCTCTGAAGGAGTCGTCTAAGTGCAGAGAGACAGCATGAAATGACATTATGACAAGAGGTTTTGAACAATATAATCAGCTCAGGACATTGAGGTTTTCCCCTCTCACATGTATCACACAAGTGACATTTGCCTTCTCACAATGCTGCGTATACACCAGCCAATTATGGCCATGCATGGACCTACTTACTTGGGAGCTGCCAGCTCCCAGAACAAATTCCTGATTTGCTTCTCGCATAAAGCTCAATATCCAAATTTTCTGGGATGTTAGAATAAAAACTCAGATTTAGTGAAGGCTTAGCTACTTTAATGAGAGCGGCGCCTAGGGATGAAATTCAACACACACACGGCATTTTAGATTATAGGAGCTCCTGGAGTAAAAACCATTGGAAGCTGATGGTCAACATTAAGCAGGAAAAATTATCCACATGCTGATGACAGCAACCTTTAAAGTCTGAACCATGTAGTTGCCAGAAATTTTTTAATCTTTTCAAAAACTATTAGATCTTCTAGAGATAAAGCAGTAAGGTTTAGTTAGTAAAGGTAGTTAAAGATTAATTTAAAATTGCTTAATGATTTGAGGATTATTTCCAGTTTTAGGGAGAAGCATCTTAAATGTCTCCACAGTGCTGGAGTTGTATTTGTGTTGTGGAGGGGAAAATGAAACGATGCCAACTTCTTACCCAAAGAAAGTCTCATTGCCACTTGCAGCTGGCCTTTTGCATTTTCAGCATATGGTTCACTCCTGCGAGGTCTGGTGTGGAAGGACACAGCGTGGGTTGTGTTGAGGTCGTAGTAACATGAAACCTTTAGCCTAGAAGACAAGCCATGAGATTTGAATGCAGTCAGAGGTGCAAAGACCAGAGAGAAAATTCCTACAGACATTCATCTTCGTCTCAGTATCAAAGATTGAATAAAGGATAACGGAAAGCTGAAGGAGTCCATTTAGTCCAGAGATTCAAGTTACTTTTAAAAACTTTAGTCTCCTAATTTTCCTAATAAAGTTCAGACACTCACGCAAACTCTGCTTCCTCAGAGTCTGATGCACTTGTTTCGAGGTCATGTGGCACAGAGATGTCATTTTCATAGAGCATCGCATTGGGCAAAAACTAAGGGAACAAAGTTAAAGACAATACATCAGATCAGCCTCAGCATTAATAGTCTGTATTAGTCATCAAGTTGTGCAGTGACAATACCTTTCTGGTAGTCCCACAGGAGTTAGCAGTGAAGACAAAGTAAGCGTAGCGGTCGTCACTGTAGACTGGACCGCAGGTGGGGTCGTGCAGCGTGAGCTCACTGGGGTTCAGGCTGGGAACAGACTCCAGTTTCACAGCCAGAGTGGTTATGGTACCATTAGGGAAACACTCTGAAAAGAAAAGTTTAAACACTAGACTCAAACTTGCCAATGAAAAGTCATTTAAACAACAAGAAACCCAAACCAACCAGTGAGCCGTGAGAAGAAATTGCAAGCCATCGAGAAGTCACCGATGGGCACGTTAGTTTCTGGATCCTTCAGGATCACGTCAATTCTGGTCCTAATGGAAGTTGGTGTAATAGCCTGAAACATTGTTTAAGTTAGAGCAAGCAGGACGTTAAACAGAAGATTCTCATCTACAGCAAAGCACAAAATACCTCAAACTCAACATCAGGGGCTGCAAATGGCACTACAAGATTGAAGTGAGTTCCATTCTCCATGTAGCCATACTGCTGAGCCAAACCTGGCGTCAGCAGTCGTTTTCCCACCATGGTCTGAAAGTTGAAGTCTGAGGTTCCATGTTTCACAAGGACATAAAAGTTCTGGTAATCACAGCTTCCAGAGACCGAAGGAGGAACTGCAGATAGATTAAAAATGCATCAAGAACCCTGGCCTGCAGCTGGTGCAAGATGACAAACATTTTAGGCTTGTATATAACGCATACAGACCCCTGTCTTCCAGTGTGGCTTCCAGATAAGCCATGTGAGAAAATGGAGCAAACTCATTCAGCACCAGCAAACCAAAGGTCAGGTGAAGAGAGTAGACTATAAATCCCATTCCCCTCTGTAGGGAAATGGAAAGATTAGCAGTCAAATTAAATATGCATTAATATTCCGCCCCCAAGCTGAAATTAAATCTTACCGATTGTAGCACGGCCGGGTCTGTGAAGGGCACTTCAAGTGTAAAGACCTTCAAGCTGCTGTTAGGGGACACTTGCTCTCTGATGTTAAAGCCTCTGGCATGGCACTGTGCTATAGTCAAAACCTCAGAGGGGAAGGTGATGTTCATCAGCGCCACGTCAGGAGCAAAATGCCCAAGCACCATCTTAAACACTTGCTGCTTCGGAACAGTATCTGTAGGGACGAGAGAAGAGGAATTCAGTGAGCTTGCATTTTACACAAATAATCATAATATATGATAAGTGGGATGGTGAGACTCGCCGTCAAAAACTTGAAGATTCAGTGACAACAAAGGTGTTGTGATGGGAAACAAGACTTTGTATCTTGTGTCTTCTCCATCTTCAGTCCAGAGCAACTCCAGCATGGGTTCAATTGTGTAGGAGAGGAGATACTGATTTCCCTGGATATGGCTCTGTTTATCATTTTAAAACCAAGAATTTGTCATTATGACTACTCCTAATGGAACATATCTAAAAGCAGAACAAAAGTTGTAATAATTCTTTATAAGATTCCTGCTTTAATGCTTGTAGAGCAACTCTTTTGGAGGCTCAGCTTTGGAAATGGGCCCTCATTTCACAGTGAAATGTGGCTTTTACTACTTTGCTATCTTAAAAGGCCAAGGAAGCCATTTATCAGTATATATTTGATACAAATCTTGATTTCTTTTAAAAAGAACTGCCTTTCACCTTAAAGTATCCACCGTCGCCCCCAACAGGAATCTGAACAATGATGTACGAATCGTCAGCAGACAGCTTGGCCGGCATCTGAGTAGGATCAAGCCTCTGACCGTTGATTCCTAAGTACACCTCCAAGAGCTGAACCCGCCCAGAGGACATTAAAGGGTCAATGCGTTGGGGCAGGCGCCAAGTGATCATGGTGGGCGTGAAGGAAACGCTATGACCTGCACATAAGGCACAATCAGAGGCCAAAACAGACACTACTATACAGGATTTAGAGGCTATGAGGTCTGCTGACAGACAACTTTGCTAACAAGTTAGCATTTCTAAACCACACATGCATACAACAATTTGCGGGTTTAACTGCTAAAGTATTCAGGTTTTAAACACTACATGACACGAGTTCCCTGCAGCTTTTACATGGTTAGAGTTTAATTACCGTCCAGCACTGGACAAGCAGCTACAGCATCAACTCGAGCAGTCAGCCACTGCTTCTCAAAGATTGTCGAAGTTTTGAACACCTTCATGGGCACCCCTGCTACCTGCAGGGTGAGATAACCATTTAATACATTGAAGATAAAGCATGTGTGCAAAAGAGCAGTTCGTTAGAACGTGGAAATGCAGGCTAATGGGCCGTATGTACTTTATCTTGTCAAATCGATGTGAGACTGTAACAAGTTTAAAAACGTAGTCTGATCATATAATTTAATCTAAATCCAATTGGTTACTGACTGTAAGTGTGAGCAAGTAGAGAGCCATCTAATGGGCTGCAAGTACTTTAACCAGAGGCTGTCTGTAGAACAAGATGCCAGGTCATGTCAGGCATGTGTGAAAAGCATGCGATCTGCAGTTTACTCACAGTCTGGGTGTACGTTGCCAGTGCAGACTTTGAACTCCGGAGAATCACCCTGGTGGGAGTGTTTCCTACCCCGTATCCCCTTTGGTGGGCCTCAGTCGCCTTCATGATCCTCTCCTCAGGTGTGAAGAACACAACTGTTGTGATTCTGTATCCTGCATCTATGGGGCGTTTCTGTAAGGCAAACACCAGAGCGTGACTTTACATGCAGAGAAGGTTTCTGAGAATAGACGAGAGGCCAAACGAGCTCCTCTAACCTCTGCGGCTCGTTGAGTATAAGCAAACTCTGGACTGGCCTGTTGGTTGGAATATGCAGGAAGGCCATAATCATCTGCAGCTGCCCTCTTCACTGACACCTAGAAACAAGACCCTTTGAGTCAATGATAAGCCATCTCTCACCTCTCTAGGAACTGTATTAGCCTTGATGCTCTTATGGGCTATAGTGCCATTTATTTAGATGGGAACATGACCACGGAAGGTTTTGCTGCAGTCACTTGCCTCCATGTAGTTGTGGTCACAGACAATTTCCCTGAAGGCCCAGGGAGTGTAGCGGCAGGTTTTAACCACCTGGTACACCTCGTCTTCAAGCAACTGGTTTCCATGCAGTCGAAGATGCAAAGCAGTGGTGAATTCTTTATCGTCCTAAAAAAAAAATAATAATAAAATGTATACATTTTTAAATATATTAAAGTTAATACTAGAAGCCTAGGACACACATTGGGTGCTTTAAAAAAAAAACAAAATAACCCTAATAATTCTGTCTTTATCCTTGTTACGTTACCACATTGTGAGCAAAACAGTTTTGAAGAGAAGCATAAATCAAGGCGTTTCCCAGCAGATCAATCTTCACACTGATGCCACACTGCGAGGCTAAACTTGGCGTAAGAGGAATTGCAGTGTTATCTGAGGAGAGGACAGGGAACAAAAAAAGTGAGAAAAGTTAAGATTTAAGAGGCAAGAAGCTAAAGAGATAAATAATTTTCAGCTTACTCATGACGGCAGTAATTTTCAGAAGATTTCCTCCAAGTGGACCAACATCCACACGCATCACATTCCCCAGACACTGAGCGGTGACATCTGGAAATAAACATTTACGTGAGTAAGTAAGCAATAGTTTGATTAAGTGACATTTTTAGGGAAAAAAAAAAAATTAAAACTTACTTAAAGGGGGCCTCTTTTGAGCCTCTGTGTTCATAACAGCTATCAAAAGAATGAACCACCTGAAAAACAATTTAGTCAGTTAAAGCAAAAAAACTGAAAGTTTAACTAAAAAAAAAAAAAAAGGGATCTTAGAGAAATAAAGCTACAAACCCCAATCCTAATGAGTGACCCATGGCACAAGAGGTGGGGAAGTGGTAATCTTAGCGTCTCTGTTTTTGCCGTTTTTAAAGAGGTTTGTAGGGGGCCTAAAGGCTCCTCTTTGGGTAAGATGAGGGAGGTTACAGCCACACACAGGTGGATCTCGTTGGAGCCTGATGAGGTTGATTGGGTGGAAGTGAGTTTTAACCTGATTTGCAAAAACGCTGACGGCATTTGTACTGGAATTAAATTTAAATATGCTTTTCCAACAAAATGAACTGTTGTAAAGTAAATAATTAATAAAATGAAGCATGTGTGTTTGTTTTGTTTTGTTTTATACTGAGAATTCATCCAAACTCTGGAGAGCATTTAAAAATTAAAAGCTATAGTACAAAACCAAAGCAGAAATGAATTTTAGAAAGGCAACAGTGTTTTGTACTATTGCTAATAATTGCTGGTTTTACGTCCTTCAGTTGAGGGAACAAGTCTATGTGAATAAAGTAAAATAAAAATGAAGGTGTGAGATTTTTCATACAATCTTCCAATAACCCACCTAATTTGAAATGAGTGGTACAAATTTTAAAATGTGACAAATTCACAGTAAAACCAATTAGAAAAAGTCAGAATAAAGTTGAGAGGTGCCACTG
The DNA here is from genome assembly GCF_036321145.2 of Pelmatolapia mariae. Lineage (NCBI taxonomy): Eukaryota > Metazoa > Chordata > Actinopteri > Cichliformes > Cichlidae > Pelmatolapia > Pelmatolapia mariae. The sequence goes on from NC_086240.1 coordinate 15,491,332, forward strand.
GGGTCAGAAGATATCAATAGAATAACTATCAACAACCCTTGCGTAGCCCTGAACATTTGTACACAATTTATTCAGAAAGCACACAGATATTAAAATGGCAAATTGAGTTTTTAAGTCCTAAAGAGCAGGAAGCACTCAGGAAATCCCCTGTGCTTTTAGGAGGTGAAGAAATAGATTTTATGGAGGGTCAAAACTGCTAAAATCAAAAATTAAAACAAACAAAGATACTTTAGACAAATTATCATCAAATGCACCATAAAATATTATTATAGTTAATTTAGAAAGCATGAAGTAATTTCATATTTCTGTATTATTTAGGTTTTCATCAATCCCCCTATTTATTGTTTAGTTCATTTTATTTTATTATTTATTTTTCTTCCACTAAAACATTATTAATTAAACATTTAAAAAAAAAATACAACAAAACTTCAGTAAATACTTATACAATCCAGCAATAAAAGCAAACAAAATAAATTATATCAGTTTTTTTTAAATGCCTGCATTAATTAATTTATTTTTTTTTTTTTTATAGCATATACATTTATTGTGTCAAATTTTTTGTGCTTCTTAATCTTGGCAGTTTTGGTCTTCCGTATAGCACACAGAAGTTGTGGGAGATGCTGCGGTTTCTTTCTTTGAGGGGATAAAAACGGACTTTGGTAAGTTATAAAACCTGATTTATAAACGTTGAACAGCAGCTGTTTGATGAGTAGCGTGTTGGAGTCCGGTTTGGCAGTTCGCCTCCCGGCAGCGCTTTCTCAAAGTGGATTCAAATGTCAGATATTACTTACTTTGCTCTCTGCAGCCAGTGCGCTGTCTCCGCGCTGGTTCAACTGCAGCTGTTTCACTCAGATACAGAACAAGAGAGGTTTGTAAGGGACATTGAGCACATCTGAAGTGACATTTAAAGAGGGAGTGAGTGATAGCCCAGGACAGAAACATAATAATTTTGTAGGCTCTTTTAAAATAAAGCGACTAGGTTACATACGTTATACATTTCTGAAGAGGTGTTCCCAGCCTCTCGCTGCCCTCTCCTCTCCTCCCTCGCCCCTCCCTGTTCCCTAGAAAAGGGAACAAACTGCCTCCGTGCTTCTGTCCCGCCTCCAGCTCTTCTTGTCCCGTCCGCGGAGCTGCGGCGCCCCACTCCCTCCGCTGACCTGCTCTGTGCGGCATTTCAGGAGAAGATGAAAAGCAAAACGGCAGGATAAAAGTTCTTTTTCATGGAAAGAAACGCTCCAAGGGTACGTTTTTCAACCTTTGCATTTTGCATGCAAGACCCCATAATTAACAGACTTTTCGGGTCCTTATTAACCAATTAAAAAAACAAAAAAAAACTTTAATTTGAAAAACTCAGCTGCACTTAAACCAGCTGTTTAAAAATATCTACACAAAAATGTAGACGCGTGCTGGAAATCAGTTTGTAAAATGATATTTTTTTAGTGGTAATCCTGTACATGTGACAGCACCTCATGCCTCTCTGCTCACTCAGTACAAGCCATTTCCTGTGTGTGCGGTATTGATCCCCCTCCCTCCTTCCGAAGACTAATGTATTCTACAAACAGTGCAGTCAAATGTGTCTTGAGAGAAACCATCCATTTAAACGTTCCAGTTAGTCTTCACTGGGGAATCCTTGTGGACATTTTAGTTGTCATAAAAAAAAAGAAACAAAAAGTCTGCTAGAATGAACTGACTTCACTGTAATTGTGTTTTCAGGATCATGGGGTATGGGCAAATCCTCCACCGGCGAGGGGATGAGGAGGACCAGGTCCACCTCAATGTGGGAGGGGTACGGCATGAACTGGATCCTGATATGGTGCTCCGCTTTCCTCACACGCGTTTGGCTCGTCTGCTGTGCTGCCAGAGCGAGGCGGCAATCCTGGAGCTGTGTGATGACTACAGCCCGGCTGAGAAGGAGTACTACTTTGACAGGAATCCTCGGGTTTTCCTCTGCGTGCTTAACTTTTACCACACGGGACAAATCCACATGATGGAGGAGCTGTGCGTTTTTTCTTTCTGCCAAGAGATTGAGTACTGGGGCATCAAGGAGCTCCACCTCAGCCCCTGCTGCAGCAACTGGTACCACGAGAGGAAGGAGTACATCGAGGACAGAGACTGGGACATCAGGAGCGAAGACCAGCAGGAGCCGAGCTTCGACTCCTCGTTTGAGGAGCTCTCTGCTCTCGATAAAGACCTCGCCAAGTTCAAAGGTGCCTGGTGTGCAGAAATTCGCAGCTACGTGTGGCTCAGACTGGAGGATCCGGGTCACTCGAGAGCCTCGAAGATCATTGCTGTGGCTTCCCTCAGCGTGGTGTTGACCTCCATCGTTGCCATGTGTGTTCACAGCATGCCAGAGTTTCAGCGTGTGGATGACAGTGACAGGCCCATCGAGGACCCCGTGCTCACTAGACTGGAGGAGGTTTGCATCGCCTGCTTCTCCGCAGAGTTCATAATCAGGTTAATCGTCGCGCCCTCCCGACGGAAGTTTCTCGGAAACCCCTTGAACATAATCGACGCCGCTTCGATTTTGCCATTTTATGCCACTTTAGCTCTGGAGACAGCCGACGAGGAGAGCGCCGAAGAGAACGAGGACATAGAAAACGTGGGGAAAGTGGTGCAGGTTCTGCGCCTCATGCGGGTTCTCAGAATCCTCAAACTGGCTCGCCACTCCATCGGACTGCGGGCGCTGGGGGCCACCGTCCGCCACAGCTACCAGGAGGTGGGCCTGCTCCTTCTCTTCCTCTCAGTGGGAATCTCCATCTTTTCTGCTCTCATCTACTTCGCGGAGAAGGAAGAGGAGGACACAGATTTGGGGACAATACCTTCAGGTTGGTGGTGGGCCACAATCACCATGACCACAGTCGGCTACGGAGACACCTGCCCCGTGACGGTGGCGGGGAAGATTGTGGCCACCGTGTGTATCATCTGTGGCCTGTTAGTGGTGGCTCTTCCCATCACCATCATCTTTAACAAGTTTTCAAAGTACTATCAAAGAAACAAAGCCATGGAGGGACAGTGCATCACCAAGCCTGAAAGACAAGACCCAGAACTCCCTCATTACAACATCAGGGAACTGTTAACGGGAAGCGTGTACCCCTTTATAGGAAGCATCGCCTTTAGGAACAGTGGGAGCAGCGGAGGGGACGATACGGACGCCTCCAGTCTCCAGGACATCGAGGTGTACGATAATGACGCTTGTGAAAATGGAGCAGCCAAATGAGATTCCTGCCATTTCACTGAGCATCACTCCCTTTATGACTGCGAGTCAGTCTCTGCCTCTCGGGGCAGAGTGCTCCATCACTGACCCTGCCTTCCTGCACTGTCTTCCCCCTGCAATTTGACAAAGAAATATTGTGGCCATGAAGTTTTTTTTTTCCTCCTCTATCGCTCTCTCTTTCTCTCTCTCTCTCCCGCTCTCTGTCTACAGGGGGAATAGCTGTGGCTGAAATTTACATCGTCGCTAAAACCGGGAAATCCAAAGGGAATTATCTGAACCTTGCTCAGAGGTTTGAAAGCCCATTTTCTGCTTGAGAAAACTGCAATGATGCATGTAGGAGGCCATAATGTTAATGTTTTTCAAAGTAATGTCCTTTATTGATTTCCTGCTTGCTGAAAAGTTCAGACAGAGAGTTTGCCAAATGCAAAAGTCTAGGATGACAACAGCACAGTTTGATGTTTAAAAATGGCGTTATAGATCTCCACGTTGGCTGCATGACCAAAAATAAATGCATTTTGAAAGAGAGTAATAAAAATAGTAGAATTATGCACAAAAATTAATGAAGAGAGGTGTCACATTCCTCTCAGAGCACCGTGGAAGTCGCTGATGTGCCGGGTTTTTATTTCGTTTTTGTTCGTTTTGGACAGTTCTGGCATCTCGGGGAAAGGGGAACTCATGTGGACATGAAATAAAACTCACAAGACAGGTGCTGCTCATTTGTGCCTGTTCAGATAAGCTTAAGATTCAGGCGTTTGCATTTATTTCTTCACGCGAGTTTAAACTCACATCAGGTAATCAATGTGCCGAATGCACTTTTTGAGGAGTGCAACACTTTGAAAATGCAAAGAAACCTTCTTTTTTGTGGTATTCTTCAGCCTTATCTCTCCCTGAATGTATTGATCTCCTGTCCCCTGTTATAATTTCTGCTTGGATGGACGCTGCCCTACCAAACTTTTCTCTGCAGGCGTCTAAAGGTGCCCATGCAGCTGACCGGAAACAATTCGAACGTGAATTTGATGGCGATTGAGGAAAAAACATGTAAAAGCACCTTAAAAGTCTGCACGAGAAGCCGTTTTCTGTTCAAACACACAGACTAACTGAGGCTTAACCTGAACAGATAAACGCCATTACCATCTGATTATTCCTTAGAAGTAATAAATGAGTTTCGATCACTTGGTTTCGTGTATCAGGTGTGCTCAGTAACCAGATTAGCATATTGCTTATTCCACACTTTGGGTTTATTGCCTTTGTCAGTTGCATTTTATTGTAATGACAGAGCTGGCGCAGACACCCGCTGATTATCAATAAATTTACATGCACAAGTGAAGAGCACAGTTGATGGCATACAGTACGTGACAGTGATTTTGCAGGCATGCATGCAGTGTGCATCTTTCCAGAGGCACGACTGTCCGTATTTGTCAGGATATCTTTCTAAAAAACAAACAAACAAAAAAAAAAACATGTGAGGAGTCACCACATGAATAAAGGGGAATATTGGACGATTTCTGCTCTCCATTCAATTCTTGTTTGAACTGCTCGCACCTCATGCCCTTCACTGAGAGGTCACAGTTAGACATCATTCACGTTAAGGCCCCGAAGCATCCGCTGCAACAAAATGAAAGGAGGTAACGATCTCATACATTTGAGGCATTGTTAGAATAATGGTTACAATAAAATGGTAGTGCTGCTTTTCTGAAATGTAGATTGCTGTGAATGTTGCACAGTAATAATAATAAGGCACAACACCTCTCAACAGAGTAAAATACTAAAGTCGAGGTTCCGTTATTCGGCCACGATAAAAACTTTTATGAATTCTTGATGCAGATAAAAATGAACATCAAAAAAACACAAAAAGTTTTTGTAAAAAAGACTTTTTATACGACTGAAAAACCTGTACACACTCATGTATGTCTTTACACTTAGTCGGTGAGGACAATATTTAATTGAAAACCAAATCTGTAATCTTTATTCAATATATGTGTGAACATGTATATCTCTGTATGTGTTAAGAAATCTGCCCCAGGACATTCAGCTGACAATGCAACACAGTTGGCAACAGATAACTGCACAGATATCTGTTCCTCACCATTACTCACAGCCCTGTGGCTTCTTGGGCTTTGGTTTTGAAGAGGGAAGTGGATTTTAATATCTTGTATAGGCTTCCTATATAGCCCATTTCCCATAGCAGGTGGTGTCTCTTATCTATTTATTCTTATTGTAGCTGTTAGATTTAAGTTTGCACTGTAGCATGACAACAGTTGCACCTAGGTTCAAATGTTTAGTTGATGTTGCTCTTACGTTGCACATATTCCTGCAAGCATTTCCATTTCCAGTCCTCAAATAATTCAAATATTACAGTTTTCTTTATTTTAGTGTAAATGCCTGGATGCCAGAAAGTTTCACAAGGAAGAACCAGCTGCCAGAAGCCAAACAGTTTATTATTCAGCACCTGTCTCATAACTGTTTGCAGATGCTTCCATTTTTTTATGTAGACCTTTATACTTCTGTATTACTATTTGGACTTCTTCCCTCAAAGGTCAACACAGTAAAGAGGAACAGTTATAGAGACAGAGTGCAGTGGAGTCATGGCTTCTACTGGAGGAGAAAATTGCATATGCTGGTAAAAATGATGGATACCTCAAAACTTCTGTGTGGTGAGATCAACTAAAAACAGTGAAAAGAAACATGGAATTAATTGTTTATAAGCTGTTGAACAGAAAAAGGAACCCTTCATGAGGTGACATCGGGTGATTTTCAGGTGGGATTCAGAGGGATCCTGATCTACTGGATTGCTACTGATTGTGTAGCAGAAAGCATTTTGTCCTCAATAAGCCAAAAATGAAAATTTGTTAAAAGTGCCTTAGTTAACTACAGTAGTAATAATAGGTTTCATATATATAGTTGGATGTCAGCTAACTATATATGAAGGGTGTAAACAGACTGGCAGCAATGTGGTGATGAGAAATTTCAATGAAATTCAGCAACTTATAGCAATGACAGACAAAACAACTGACCGACAGACTTAGTATAAGGTGGATATATCAGCCATCAGTTAGTGCAGACCTGTCATGAAGCCCTGACCTGAGTGCTTTTGGTGTTTTGAAACCAAAGGATGGATTAATGAGCGCTAACCCTGGCTATTCCTCCTTTCTGACTCGTCATAATTTACAAAATGAACGTCATGCTTTATTCAGTATGACCTGAAGGTAGCGACTGAGCCTGTAAAGTTACTGATATCACAGAGCAAGAGAGCTGCAGACGTCTATACAAGTGGAAGTCTTTCTGCAGTCAGAGCAGTCGAACTCTTCTGGCCATTGTTAGGTGGTTGCTCAGCAACGTGATGATAATACGTCGTGCATATTTCAAATTTTGTGGATATAAATTAGATGTTAGTGTTGTGAAATTCAAATAATAGACTATAGTACATGCTTAGAAGCTACAAATGGGTCATTTTAGCCTGTTGGTTGGTGGTCGTTTATGCTGCCTATCCTGTGAGGTGAGCTGGTGAAGCTACTACCACTGGGAGTAAGGAGAACCATTGATTGACATATGATGGTGTGCTGAACATTAGAGTTGAATTTGATGTTCATTAGTGGCTATATGATATATGATGATGAGCACTTTGCTTTATAAATGGACAGAGCTATAGGCTGACAAAGCAAAACATATTTTTTAGCCTGTTAAAAGGTTTGTTTGGGGGGTTTTTTTGGTTAGAATATGAGCTCTCATTTCTGAAACTTGCGGCTCTCACTGTCTGTTTTGTTAGTTAATCTTCGGGTGGCTGTGATTCGATCCCTGGCTGCTCTAGTCTGTGTGCCAAAGTATTCTTGGGCAAGACACTGAACCCAATGCATTCATTGCATTGAGTGAATGCGTGTGAATGTTAGATAGAAAGCACTTAGGCATGGGGGAAAGTGCTTGTATGAATATGTGTGTGTAAGTGGGTGAATAAGACATGTTGCATAGAGTCCTTTAAGTGATCAAGCAGGGTACAAAAAAACTACAGAAGAAGCAGTCCATTTACCATTTACAAGAACAATCTATGGTGATCTGTTTTTCTCATGGAATCAAATAAATCAATACAACTTTATTTTGGTATTTAAATATGCCTACAGCTCATTTATTTTAATCCGCCTTGGCAGGTTTTTTTTTTATATAACTGGCACTGTATCCAGCCATTAAGTAAGCCTTGTATAGATGTAACTGTGTTACTTTCACTCCAGCAGAACTCTCTAACAGGTACTAAAATTCTCCACTGCATGCAAAAATGCATTTACTACAGGAACATGTCATTTTGCAGGACAGGGTGACGTTGGTCAGGGTGTTGCTGGTGTAAATAATAAATGCACTTACCTGTTAAGGTCACATCGAATGTGTCAGCAGAAATGTCACAGTGAGTTTCAGGGAGTTCCAGACTTCCCCGTTAGGCTTTTATTTTTTTTTTATTTTAAATGAAACAACCACCTTCATTACATTAAGGCTGAAGTGAAACTGCTTACTACAATACTTCTGTTGGGCCAAATAAAATCTTAATCCGAGTTGATGTAGAGTATTAAAGTACTGGGATAAAAGGTGTCACTGGACAATTGAACTCCTGTCAGAAACACTGTGACTACTTTCATGAGCTGAAAAATAAAAGCAAATCAATAAAATGTATTTAAGGAGCTTCCCCCCCCTCCTCTGGATTTATGTCCATAATCGCCAGTCAGCACTTTGATGTTAATTTGAAGTGAGTTGTTTGTGCACAGTAGAGACAGTGATGTCTTTCAGCTGGCATTGCTGTCAGGAGGGGATACTTCAGCAGCGTCTGGTGGACATTAATGTTAAACAAAAGTCACCGAAAAGAATGATGGAGGGGGGAAAGAAGCATTGCAGGCTTTCACACTTATCCATCTGTGTGGCTTCAGTGTGTTTTGATATTTCAAAGAGAAAAACAGAAATCTACACTTGAAATATCTGACATTTGTTTTCAGGTATGAGTTTAAATCTGTATATTTAAAAACCCTCTGGGTCTATAACAGCATCTGTCAGTGAACCTCTCACATGAGGAAAAGGTCATTGCATGCAGTGATGAATGTGCAAGAGGCAAAGGGGACTTTTTATGTGGTGTGAAATTCTGCTGAGGCATGCTGCACCAGCCCACCATGCATTAAAGTTAGCCTAGTATAGAAGTGTTATAATATATATAACAGTGTTATAATATAAATAACAGTGAGTTAAGACTTAATGAAAGATGGTAGACGTGCATGTGGGCTCCAAATTAAAAGAAAGTCCAGATTTTTAGAGCCTAACATATTCACAGGTGCTGTCCTTAAAAAATTAAGTACATCCTGTAATTCAGTAGTTCATAGAACCACCTTTAACAGGAATAACTTGAAGTAATCATTTTCTGTATGATAATAACAAAACATGAGCTGCTTATTTGGCTGATAGAAGTCCCAAAATACAAATCCAAAACAGAGACAAAGAGACCCCCGAAATACAGAGTAACAAAATCCAGGTGGCTCATGAAACACACGAGGAAACAGTACAATGCAATAAAGAAAACAAATAAAAACTGAAATTTTAAATACACATAGAAACACGGAGGGCAATCAGAGAGGAGTGGAAACACCTAGATAACAGAAAACAGCTAAAACTAATCAAAAACAGTGAGCTAGGGGAAGTAAAACTACATGACACAGTGACTGTCAAAATAAAATGGGAAGAGATGAATACTTAAAAATTTTTGGAAGACACTGGGACGACTATTAAAGTACAAGGGATCAAAAATATAAACAATACCAAACACTAACGGAAACCAGGTAAAAAAAAAACATAGTAATAGGTGCCAGCTGAACTACCTCCAGATCAACACTAATAAAACCAAGGAGCTGGTGGTAGACTTCCGCAGGCACAAACATCCTCCACTGCAACCACTGAACATCCAAGGTATGGACATTGAGGCTGTGGACAGCTACAGGTACCTTGGTGTTCATCTGAACAACAAACTGGATTGGGCTCATAATTCGCACGCCCTCTACAGGAAAGGGCAGAGCAGACTGTACCTGCTGCGGAGACTCAGGTCTTTTGGATTGAAGGGCCCACTCCTGAAGACCTTCTATGACTCTGTGGTGGCCTCAGCCATCTTTTATGGTGTGGTCTGCTGGAGTGGCAACATCTCTGCCGGGGACAGGAAGAGACTGAACAGGCTGATCCGCAGGGCCAGCTCTGTTCTAGGATGCCCTCTGGACCCAGTGGAGGTGGTGAGTGACAGGAGAATGGTGGCTAAGCTGTCATCCCTGTTGGACAATATCTTCCACCCCATGCAGGAGACTCTGACAACACTGAGCAGCTCCTTCAGTAGCAGGCTGCGGCACCCACGGTGTGGGACGGAGAGATTTCACAGGTCTTTCCTTCCCACTGCTGTCAGACTCCACAACAAAGACTTTTGCAGCTGATCAAACACACACAAACTCACACATGTGCAATAAGACTAAGTGCAATACTCTTTTTCTGACAAAGTTGTATTTTTACTCAGTTGTATATAGCATTTGTATTCTATTTTTATCCAATTGTATATATTTTATTTTATTTTATTTTATTTTATTCTGTTGTATATAGTATTTTATTTTATTATATTCTATTCTGTACAGTTGTGTACAGTATATTATTCTTATTGTATTCCAGTGTTCTCTAATTTTTGCTATATAACTTTGCACTGACCACTTTCTGCTGTGACAAAACAAATTTCCCACGTGTGGGACTAATAAAGGTTATCTTATCTTATCTTATCTTATCTTATCTTATCTTATCTTATCTTATCTTATCTTAAGAAGACTAAATATGGAGACATTATTAAATTAAAGAAAAGCCTGAAAGTAAAAAACTAGAAAAATCTAAAGAAACTTTTCAGTGACCTGTTCCTGTAGGGATCTAACTGGATTCTGATCACGGCAGCAAAATGTTCCTCAAAGCATAAAAGAGCCACTGAATTTCCTCAGTGTAGGCGTCGAGGGTTCTTGCTTTCCCATTTGTCATCCCTTCTTTATTTTGTCACTTTATCAAAGTGCTGCTCGTAGCAAGGTTAACAATGACTTTACACTACAATTCACAGGAAAATAAAAGTAGTACACAAACTGTAATCATTATGGTTGTAGCTATTAGATAAATTCATCAAGTTGGCATTATATTTCATGGTCCCAGGGCTTGTTCTTGTCTTCTGGAAACTTTTTTAATATTATTGATTGTTTTGTTGTAGTTATTCTAGTTCTGAGCTTCTTTTTCTATGATATAATTGTTTCTTGATTTTATTATTCTCCTCCTGTCCCAGCTGCCATAAGGCAACAGGTTGCCAGTTTGTCTTAGGGCTAACATAGAGAGACAGACAACCAGTCATACTCACAATTAAGAATCACCAGTTAAACTAACTCCGCTGTCTTTGGAAACCTTAGTATCAACCACACAGACACTAGAAGAACATGAAAACTCCCAGGCCAGATGGTGGATTTGAACCCAAGACCTTCTTACCCTCCCTGACATTATCACATTATTAATAATGCACACAAATGGGGGTTTTTGTAGAGGTTAGGAGTCTTGTGGTAGGAATGTTAACTTTTGTGTAGCTAATAGAAGTAAATTATTCATTCATATCAAGTCAGTTTAGTTATAAGCACATTAATAAACCTTGTATAGTGACAAAAATGCTCTGACAATGTGACAGAACATCCATTATGTCACGTTCCTGGGTCTGTTGACCCAGCGTTTTAAGTTTTAGTTTATTTGGATGTTGATGTTTATGTTTAAGTTCTCTAGGTTAGCTAATTTCATTTGTTTATTAGATTCCCATTTGTGTTTTCTACCCCTGTATTTAAGTTTCCCTCACCTTTTATGTGTTTCATGCTGCGTGTCTTATGCTGTCAAGTTTGTGTTGTCATGTCTGCATTCCATGCTGTTTCCTGTTTTATTGTGAAATTCCCTGTCCTTTGTGCAGTGTGTCTAGTTTTGCTTCCCCTTGTCTCATTAGGTCTGATTTGTCCCAGCTGTGTTCCCACCTGTTCCCAATCCCCTCATTATCTCTCGGTGTACTTAAGTCCTCTGTCCTCCTTTGCTTAGTGTCATGTCGTCTGTTGTCCTTTGTGTCACGGTTCCATGTATCATGTTTCCACGTCAGGTTTCATGTTTTGGGTCTTTTTTATGTTTACCTTTAGTTTCCCCAATTTAGGTTATTTTTTAAGCTTCACCTCTGCCTTTTGTTTTGTAATGTTTTTACCAGCCTTAATAAACAGCTCGCTTTCTGTTAACATTCAAGTTTTTTTCCACGTTCCTTGGTGTCTGCATTTTGGGTCCTCTTCGTCACTCTATACAGTCTACCTCCGCCAGATTGTGACACATTCATCCATGCATTATCTTATCTGACCCATCTAAAGTGTTAAAATAGTCAACAAAAATAGTTTTTATGTTGATCTTACATTAATTTTGTGTCTCTCATATAAAGGTCTTACACCTGTTGTACCTTATATAAAAACGCAAGCCAAGCTTTAGTTTCCAAAGCTTTATAAATTGTGCCAAAAGATGGGCTACACAGGGGGAAAGGGGTTTTATTTCTGGTCCTCCATATTCATTCAATGTTCTATCAAACAGCTTAAATCTCAAATTGCAGGTTTATGTTGGCTGATTTAGCAAAAATGGATTGTATCCATTAGTGATCTGTAATACATTTGATTACACTCTCATAAATGAATTTTTAAAATCTGAATGGGAGTGTACTAAAAGAAATTAAAATTTAAGAAAAACAATTGCAGTGATAAACCATGTCCCAAATTTACAACGAATTATCCACTTATGTTGTTATTGGCCTTCTAAAACCGAGGAACAGCTCTCCACAAACTGGATTCATTGGTACATTTCTGCATTTACTAACAAAAACATTAAGTTTAAATCTGTTTAAGAACATTTGTAATTGGTAGTGTTTACTAACAAACAAAAATCAGCTTGATCGCTGTTTACCCTGCAGGTCGATGGCCAATTATAAAAATCTATATTGGGAAAGAGATATTAGAGAGGCAAAGCTGAGATGGTTGGGACATGTGCAGAGGAGAGATGGTGAATACACTGGAGAAAGAGTGTTGACGATGGACCGGCTAGGCAGGAGTAAAAGAGAAAGACCACAGAGAAGATTCATGGATGTAGTGAAGGTGGACTTGCAGAGAGGGATGGAGTGAAAGCTAGAGAAGAAGAATGTAATAGAAATGTAATTTTTGGATTCGGTGGTATAGTTTAATGCACTAACTTGGGCAACAACACCATAATGAGCCAACTCTAAAATAAATATATAACTTTAATGTTTCCACATTTGTGAAATGTTAATGAGCCGGAACATGATTTTGTTAAGAGAGAAATGAAGAGAGAAGTAGAGGAGGGTTTTTTTCGGTTCCTCGTGTGAATCAGAAACTGCAGAGACGACAGCTAGGAGAAACTGTTTTAATATTTCCATTAGCCCTTGCACTTAAATGTATATATAATGTTTTGATCAATCATTACATGGTACAGCCAGCTACAGAGTACAGCCAGATCACATTCACTCTGCGGCAGCAGTGGTTTCAGCTAAGGTCAGCTATAACACAGAAACAATTTTGTTTAGATTTCTCTCCTGCTTTTCCCCTCTTGTGCAGGTTTACTGAGACTGAGTGAAAGTTGTTATTGTGTAAGTCTATAATCATTTATTACACTGACAGAGGTTTAGTTTTTAACACCAAGACCCATGAATCATCAGCAGTTTACTCAAAAAACAACTGAGGGGTTTTTTTTGTTTGTTTTTTTATCTTCAGTTACATAAATAACCATAGTTTCCTAAACCTACTTAATTCCAGAGTTAGAAAACCTTTATTGTAAACCACAAAACAAACATTTTTACTTGATTATTATTTAAAGAGTTTCCATAGCATGTCTCTTTTCCATCTTTTATTATAAATTTATTAGTCACCACCTGACAAATCTCTTTTAAATAAAGTGTAAAATAATCCAAGCGATTTGGGTTACAGATTCTTTCTGCTGATCTCCTGATTAGTTTTAAAAACACGAATTCTTTGACACATTCCCTCAGCCAATAGTTAGATTCATGCTTTATTCACTTAGTACTGCACTTCCTCGAAGCAATCAGTGCTGTTATGTTAATACCACTGGCGGATGTAGTTTGCTAAGCTGACATAAAGATGATGACTTTGAGGTCAGTCATTATTAATTTAGTCGCCATTAATAATTCAGACTAATGTCCATATTCAAACCCTACATGAAGTTGAAATTGTTGAGCATTATAAATACTTTGAGCTCTGTCTGGATACTAGACTCGGTTTGAGACCAATGTGGAGTAATGTTATGGGCAGCTGAAAGTATATACTGGGCTCTCTGCATAGCTGACTCTTTCCTCAGTCAGCTCTTCTTTTGGTGACAGGTAAACTCACCTGTCACGTCACAAGTTTCCACATAGACTTAGACATTTCTCTATCATACCTTCTTGTTGCTGTTTCTCACATGTATAGGGTACATGTTATTTATCGATGCCATTTGCACTATTGTTTGTTAAAATTCTCTTTTGCACAAGTGGCACCTCTTACACTGGGTTGAAATAGTTTCCTGTCTAAATATAGAATGAGTGCTTTTTTATTATTTCACTGGAAGGTTTTATAAGTAAGTAAGTGAGTACTGTTTATATAAACCTAGCATAAAATGTAAAGAAATTAGTGTTTGGTTGATTTTTTCTTTGTTGTTACAATGCTTCCTGGCAATAAATCTTATTTTGTTAAAAAGTGAAGTAGAAGATCTTCATGACTCAACAAGCTACCTTAACAGCTATATTAAACTTGTAAGCAAATTTGAAGAAAACTTCTTCTTTCTTTTTTTTAAATCATCAGGCATGTAAATTGTATTTCACATGGTCCTGGGTTCTTGTTTAGCTTCTCTTTAAATTTTATTGATATTTTCTTTAATGTTTTTAATGTTTTCTTATTCCTGGTATTCCTGTCTTGTTTATGTCTGGATGTCCCAGTGTTACTATTTTGTCTTCTGGCTAGTTTCTGTTTCAATTCAATTCAATTAAAATTTATTTATATGGCTCCAAATCAGAACAACAGTTGGCTAAAGGTTCTTCATATTTTAAGGTAAAGACCCTCCAATAATACAAGGAAAACAGAGAAAAACCTGACAATCATATGATCCCCTATGAGCAAGCACTTTGGCGACAGTGGGAAGGAAAAACTCTCTTTTAACTCGAAGAACCTCCAGAAGAACCAGGTTCAGGGATGGGCGGCCATCTGCTGCGACCGGCTGGAGAGAGGGAAGCAGACAGGACAAAGACACGCTGTGGAAGAGAGCCAGAGATTAATAATGACTAATAGCTAATTGATTGTTGGTTTTCTTATGTGTTGTTTTTGTTTACACTTTTCTTTGTCTTTGTCTGTCACACCCACTGTCTTCTCATCTGCTATTAATAGTTTCCATCAGTGTCCTCTCCCCTGCTCTTTGTCACATCTACTGTTTGTACTCTCCTGAGAAGTATGATGAAATAAGTTCTGCATAAGTCTAACAGTGCTTAAAACCCCAGTCAGAGATAATGGGTATCATGATAGTGGTTCTCACCTGTCTTTGTTAACTCAGGCGTTCTGCTTCAGGCTCTGTGCTCTCATGAAAAGGGGTGCTGAACATGCCATTTGACTCTTCTTAAAAAGGAAATGGATCAATTGAGCAATGCTTACTTAAGTCAGAAACATTATTAGATGACCAGGTGATAAAGATCTATAGAGAGCATAAAGAAAAATATTACAGTTTAATGTATTACTTTTGCTGCCAAGAAGACAGGAGCAGTTCTGTAGAAAATCATTAATCTTGTGAATTCATGATCATCACAAGCACAGCAAGAAAAAAAAAGAAGATATTATCTCACATTACATTTATTTTAGGGCTTTGGGCGCTCTCTGTGCAGCTTCACATTAGAGATCTGAAACTTTTTGATACATTTAAACATTAAAAATTACACAGTGTGTTCAGGTGTGACACTCACATAGCCTAATAAAGGAGATGTGGACATCACTTAAGTTTGTCACCAGATCAAAGTGGAATCAATCATAATGATTAACTGATTAACTGTTTAATCCAATATAGTAGCTGCAATTCCAGTCATATAAAAACAGGGTGTTTGGCAGAAGAAGGGAGCGGAACAAAAACGTTTATTTTCCGGACCATTTGAGTACATGTTAATTCCTGTGACAATGTGCACACAGTTTATGCTGCTGTAACTTTGCAGCATTCATTTGATGGTTTTGGCTTAACATCCATCTAATTAGCACTTAAAGCATCCTGTAAATGAAACTGGTGAAAATGTATCACTTCCAGATTATTTTAAAGCAAAATTCTGAACACAACCTGCTCTACATGTAATATACCACTTCAGATCAATTCATGCTTATTTCGGGCTCCTGTTGTGTAATCCCATTTTATTTATTTATTTATTTTTTTACATGAAGTATATGTGAAGGTTCAATAAGGAAAATCTGCAATCAGCCATCTGCCTGCTTTCCTGGGTGTTAGGATGCTTTTCTGTTCTTTACATCACTACCACTTTCCCACGCTGTCAATCTCAAAACTGTCATCGTTACTCTAGTCCAATAATCTTCCTGCCCCCCTTCTTTGAGCCAAAAAGCCTCCACTTTGTGTTGTTTAAATCTGTGCTCTCTGACATTCTCCCTTTCAAACACTCATTCGTGAAGCATACCGCCTCCCATATTCAACCTCGCAGACACCTCAGTTAGAGCTCCATCCAAGCTTCAGTCTTTACCTTCACCACCACCAGCTTTTAGACTCCGGGGTGTCCTGTCCTAAGCCTTTTTTTTTTTTTTTTTTGGGCTGTCCTGTTTGGTTCTTTTGCCATCAGAATTGTTGTCTAAAGGCAAAGAAAGATGCCCAACGGATTTACTTTACCAAATGGACCATCCCAGCCTTGCCATATTGGTCTATTTGATTCACCTTTGCTTTTATTGTTTATTTTATTTTCATTTGCTGAACACAGGACAGACTTGACTGGGGGGAAAAAAAGGGAGAAAGAAAAAGGGAAAGAAAAAGAGCGGGGAAGAGGGACGGTGATATAGGGCAAAAACCAAAAACCAAAAACCAAAAACCAACAAAACAAACAGACAAAAAATACATATATCAATCACCTGGATAACCTGTTGAGAAAGAAAAAAAGAGAAAACTAGCAAAGAAAAAGAGAGCAATATAATAAACAACATCATCGCGATGATCTATGTGAATATAACACTAAATACTTAATATTAAACATTATTGTGCAGCACGTAAGATCGACAGCGCACAGTGTGCTTTGAGGTAGGAGCCAAAAAGGGTGTAGTTTGTGTGTGTGAGCACCCGTGTGTACACCTGTGAGCAATAGCGCGCTTGTATTTAAAAGGTTCCTTCATGTAATGATCTGCTAGAGGGTGTGGGGAGCCATAGCCCCGTCCTCCAGGGCATGAAGCAGGCATGGAGGAGATCAAGGCTCCAGACATCCAGAGGCCCCAAGAGCAAAGGAGACCAAGGAAGACCAACAGAGGGGCAACCGTGCCACTATCCCGAAAAGAGCTGAGGAGAGCCCCAGATGAGGGGTCGCTCAGCAGCCGCGGAGCAGAAGCCCGGGGGGGTTGCAGTGACGTGCCCGTGAGCTCCGCCGGCAGCCAGCTGTGCCAGAGTGACCGAGCCCCAGGCCGAGAGGCCGAGGGCACCCCACCCCCGAAGGAGCCCAAGCGAGCCCCAGGCTCCAGGCCCCGACAAGCAGCCACCAGGAGTGAGCCGGTGGGTACCTGGATGCTCATCCCCGGACACAAAGAACCACCAATGCACCGATGTCTGAGGGTGTCTGCCACTGGCAGGGGGAGTGGTGGGGGGCCCTCCATACCATGGAGGGCCTGAGATGTCCCTAGAGAGGTGGCGTCTGATACCCAACCTGACATAAAGACACAGACAAACAGGCACACACAAATACAAACATCCATTCCCACCCTCATGCTCTCATATGCAATTACTAAGCACTCACCCAACGTGGAGACAGACATAAATAGACACTGTACACACAATCACACTCCCCAAGTGTACTCTATACCCCTGTCCTGTCCTAAATCTTAAAAATGACTGGATTCCATCGGAGTCTAATTGCCAAATACATGGATTTCTGTATCTCAATAAGTAATTTTCAGTTCTTCCAAGTAATTTATCCTTATTAAAATATAGTATATCCAATGTAGGCTTGCTTTTTTGTTATACTTGTTTCCTGTGTTCTACATTTGGAATCTACACTATCATTAGGATGCTTTTCCCACTCTGTTCACTACTTTTGTCTGTTTTTTTACATTATGGATGTCAAATCTATCCAAAACCTAATGTGTTGTTTCCTCATTTTCTAATATAGATTTTTTAAACTTACACTATTTTGATATTACTGAGCTTTGGAGGAAAATCATTCAATATAGAGCTTTTACACAGCAGCAGACTTGTAACTTTTATGCAAACAGAAGCGATGCTGACACCCATAAAAAACTGAACTTTTATTATTGCACTCAGCACGACCTGATATCAATAAGAAGAATATTGAGTTAACTATAAAACAAGTGACTAAGATATTACCTTCCTGTGTCATGACTGAACTGAATTTAATCATTGAAAAAATATATGGATTCTTAGCCACAGCCAAACTCCCCTTCACCTCATCTCAGTCACTGCAGTGTGACTTATCCTATTTAGAGGTCGAGGAGACTGAAGCATTTCAGTAAGCCTTTTTGGTCATGCCTCGACTTCTCTACCCTTTCACTCATACCCAGGAAACCCTCAGTAATTACGAATGCAGAGATAAGCAGATAATCCAGAGTCCCATGTGCAGACTGCTGTCCGTCTCAGAGGGGCCTGACCTCAGTCCTCAGCTCCAGTTTAGCCCTCGCAGTGACAGTATTCGCTCCTCCAGGACCTGTGATATTTGCCTTTGCACACAGATACAATTTCTGTTTGTTTAGACAAGTTACCTGAGGTCAAAACCTAAATGCTGCAAGGTTGCTGCATAGCTTGAATCACCGTGATGCTCAGATGCACAGAAGCATTGCAATTTCAATCAAAGGATAGGTTGCAGATTTCCGCTTTTTATTTCAACTTTTGAGATTTCAAGACTGTTCAAATAATCTTGTTCCACATTGCCTGCCAATATAATACATTTATTCTGCATTTGGCTTGTTTAGGTCTTTTGATGAGGGAATATAATTATAATATAGCAGAATATTTTAGACCAGGGGTGTTGAACTCCAGACCTCGAGGGCCGGTGTCCTGCAGGTTTTAGATCTCACCCTGGGTCAACACACCTGAATCAAATGATTAGTTCATTACCAGGCCTCTGGAGACATGTTGAGGAGGTAATTTAGCCATTTAAATCAAGGACATGTCTAAAACCTGCAGGACACCGGCCCCCGAGGCCTGGAGTTCAGCACCTGTGTTTTAGACCAACACTTGTGACTGATGAAAGTTTGTCTGCACAGCAGACAGTTTGTGGACCAGATGCCAGGCTGCTGCTTAACTATACTGATGCACGGTAAGTTTTTCTTTGCCAAAAATCGAGTTGAGAAAACTGTTACTCCTCTAACATGCAGTTTTACTCTCACAGTGCTTTGGCAGTTTGTCATCTTCCCAATCAGCTACTCTGCCTTGCTTCTGCTTAGCATTTAAACTCTGACTGGTCGGTATGCTCAGGAATGTCCCACCACTAATCACTCACAGCAGTTGAAACTAGTTCCGTAACGATGCACAATTACTCCTGAATTAGTTTTTATGGGGCACTATTACCAGTGGTCTAACTTCATTAATTACTCTAGTAAAAAAAAAAAAAAGTGCCCTTTTAAACAAATATTTCTTTCGGTAATTTTCTTCTACTGCAGGAAAAACGGGCATAATATAATTACTTATGAGTTTAAGACATAGTGTATTTCTTGTGCTGTTAATCACGGGCTCACGAGCATTATAAGAATTAAATTTACATTCCATTTATGCGCTCCAGCGTGACAGAGAGCCGAGCCGGGACGAGCTGGGCCAGGCCCCAGCAAAGAGAAAGTGAGGATGAAAATGTCAACAACGTGGCTGCAGCTCTTAGCCTGGATGATGAAGTGATCCACTCGCGATCGGTGGAGAGCTGCAATGAGGAGAGCGAGGATTTAATGGAGGCAGTAAAAGAAAGCAGGTGAGCTCTGAGTCGTGGTAATGAATCAGTGGAAGAGAGCGGGAGAGAAGAGCAGCATTTTCACCTGAAATACCCAAAACTTTTAGTTTCAGGTGATGAAAGACATGAAAGCAAGTTCTGCAGAGATGAACTGATCCTCAGATTATAGGACTCGTGAGAAGATGCAGAACTAAAAAAAAAATCTGACTTCATAAGTAAGAGTTAGACACAAGGCACAGTAAAAAATACAGTTTGCACATGTCTTTGGTTCACAGTTATTTTTGATGCTTTCAAAATATTAAATAACAATTAAAAAATGTCTATTTTCATTTTTGAGATGTCAAAGTTACACTTCAACCAAACATACTGAACATTCAGGCTACTACAATCAGGTACAAAAAGCCGGAGTTTGTATATTTGTATAAAACTTACCTGTTTAAACTGTTTTCCAGCTGTGTGTCCACACAGGAAGTAATTTGTTCTTTGCGCATCATTTTGTTGCTGATCTTTGGTTCCCAGTGTTTGAGTCATTACTCAATGAAAGAAATATACTACTACTGTAGAAACATGTAGATGTGGAGGCTAAAATGCCAAAGTCTGTATCCTGTGTATTCCCATTCTTGTATCCCATTGCATATCACAGTGACTATTTCTGCAAGAAAACTGGATTCATTAAAGTCTAGACTACAATTTCTTCCTCAGTATTAATTGTATGCAACCGGTACGGCAATGCATTTACAGTTTAGTGCTTTGTTTTAGTTTTACGCATATTCACCCAACTTGATTGATTTAAGTTCCAGCTGTGAAACTTTGCTCAGATTTTTTGAACAAATACATATAAACAGCATTTAAAACACAGAAAATCCACAGTACCAATTTCACATGATATAAAAAATAAATCCAGCTAAAGTACTGAGGAATCTGCCCACGCATGAATTTATAATTTTATTACTTGTAGCCCATAATCATAAAACGCAACGATGCACTACTAAAATCTCTCAGGACTGAGGCTGGAAGTTACTGCAGTGCGATATTCTTTCCCACGACTGTTGAAGCCAGCTGCCTGGACTTATACAACGCAAGTGCTATATGATTATGTCTACTCAGCCTTTCAGCACATCAATAAATGTCTGAAAATTAAAAATCAATGGAAACCTATACCTTAATAGAATTCTATTGTAGCTTTTGCTGAGTTTGGAGTTAAGTTTAATCTCTTTCTAATCACCTGTGTTATTTATTGAGCTCTATATTTGCATTTGTATTTGTCTGTATTGCAGCAGCATCCTTGGCAAATGTCTTTGGAACCTTTTTGGCAGTTGTACAGCTGTTACAGTTTCCAAATAAAGTCTTAACAATTTTTTAATGTTTTAATAAAGGCAGTTAACCTGATGGATTTTAACATTTAGCCTTGTGGCAAAGATGACGCATGACGGGTCCAAGATGTGATTTGAGAGCCAACTTTATTCACACAGTGCGACTACAGCTCTCAGCTGCAGGCCGCACATACGCCTTGCCACCACACATACGCCTTGCCACCACACACACCAACAACCCTGAATCCCCGTGTCTTTAACTCGGTGGGCGTGATTGCGGATGCCACGCAGGTGCGTCTGCATGGCACCGCAGACCACGCCCCACCACAAGCCTATTAACTTTTAGTACTTAGCAACTGCCCTCACAGAAAAGAAAGTCTAAAAGATTAGTTTTGAATGGAGGCAAAGTCAAATTATACATATCTGTTTAGTTTCTTGTTAATGCAAGTATCTGATCAGCCAATCACATAGCAGCATGTGTGTGCATTTAGGCATGTTGACATGGTCAAGATGACCTGGTGAAATTTAAGATATGGCAGTTGGTGCCAATGGGTTGGTCTGAGTATTTCAGAAACTGCTCATCTACTCTGATTTTCTTATCTTTAGCATTTACAGAGAATGATCTGAAGAAGACAAACTATTCAGAGAACGGTTGATCTCTAGGTGAATATGATCTGTATTGTTAGAGATCAGAGGAGAATTCTTAGACTGCCTTGACCTGAAACAGTGACCGAAACCCCGAACTGCAACAGGGAACTAATCCCCACCCAGGATTACTCCAAAAACAAGAAAGGCAAAATAATAAACGAGTGCCTAAAGGAAGCACTTAAAAAGCTCAGATGGATACTCACCTAACTTAACTGGGAAGGTGTATTTCCTTTCTTCTCAAAAGGGAACATGACCGCTACAGAAAAGCAAAAAAAAAACAAAACCCAAATGCCACTAATTCCAAACTCCCTTCTCAATCATCCCGGACAAGCCCCCACTGGTTACGTTCCCCTAAAAGGATCCAGGGAATGAGGGAAAGTAACAAAAAGTGTCCGGGGTGGAAAAAGGAGACAGGGAGGCAAAAGGGTTAAATTAAAGAGTTTTATTAAAGTGTCTATCAATAACTCAGCTAAAAGAGACGGACAAGCCACCAACACCATTCAAAGAAACAAACAAAAAATCGGTCAATAAACTGAGAAGTACGTAAAAATAAGTTTAGTCACCAAGCACTCCTCTCCGCAGAGCAGGAGTAAACAATCACCGAACACAGTTCATTAACTGCACCCACCAAACACACACAGCCCACTAGCTGCACCCACCAAACACACACAGCCCACTAGCTGCACCCACCAAACACACACAGCCCACTAGCTGCACCCACCAAACACACACACAGCTCACTAGCTGCACCCACCAACATGGCTCTCTGGCACTAGAGCTCACCTTTCTCTGGCCTTAAATACCTATAACAGAAACTCAAATAACCGCTTGTTACAACCAAGACATGCAGAAGAGCATCTCTGAACACACAAGTTACTTCCAGCCTTGAAGCAGATGGGCTGCAGCAGCAGAAGACCACACAGGTTGTGACTCCTGTTAGCTAAGAACAGGAAACTGAGGCTATAAGTCGCACAAACTCACCAAAATTAGACAATAGAACGCTGTGAAAATGTTGCCTCGTCTGATGAGGCTTCATTCTTGCTGCCACATTTGGATGGTAGAGTAATTTGATGTGAAGAACATAAAAACATGGATCCATCCTGCCTTGTATCAATGACTCAGGTTGCCGGTGGTGGTGTAATGGTGTGGGGGATATTTTCTTGGCACACTGAGGGCCTTTAAGTACCAGCTGAGCATTATTCAATTGCCTGAGCCTACATGAGTATTGTTGCTGACCATGTCCATCCCTTTATAACCACAGTGTATTCATCTTCTGACGGCTGCTTCTAGCTGGGTAAAACATCATATCACAAAGCTCAGTTTCTTGAATGTGGCAATGAGTTCACTGTGCCCAAATGGCCCTACAATCACTAGATCTCAATCCAATAAAGACCTTTGGGAGTTGGTGTAACAGGAGATTTGCATCCGTTAAATGTGCAGGAACTCTGTGATGCTATCATGTGAATATGGACCAACACCCTGAGGAATGTTTCCAGAAGCCTTTTTAGTCAGTCCATGAAGAATTAAGGCAGTAATAGCAAGGCATAGCTAAAAAAAAAAGTGGCTGACAAGTGTAAGTTTATTCCATGGAAAAAGACAGTTCTACTGTTACTGAATGATAAATGTTGCACAATGGAAAAAACACCCTACAAATTACACAGCAACAATGCAAAAGTTCATTTACCTGACCATTTTAATGGTGACAAACTATATGATACATCTGCTGCATTGCCCCACTTACCACATTAAAAAAAGGGTGAATGGGGGTTAATTGTCCCATTATTTCCAAAAAGTTTAGAAGCAGATTAGCCTCTGAATTACAATCTCCTTTCCTCTCACTTCCTTTTGTGCTGATTGTTACGACACAGCCCTTTGCTCGTTTCAGGTTTCGGTGTGTCAGTAGTATCAGTATCTTTGCGTTGTCAATTTGGCATTAAAATGGAAATCGATTGTGCCGTGCTGTGAGACCCAAAGCACTTACCAAACACGGAAGACATTATTCAGCGAATAATTGGCTGCTGCATTGCCAAGCAGAATTGTGCCCAAGTGATTGCTCTGATTAGCCGAAGATGACCCTGTGGATAATTGATTTACTTATTGTAGAAAGATTAATGCAAATATTAATTGTCTTGCAAAGTAGTTCATCTTAATGCTGGTGAGAAATTGTGTCTCTTTTAAATGTAGCTCTCTTTACTTTTGTGCACTTTAAAGATATTTGTAATTTTTATTTATTTTTTTTAGTAGATTTAATCTTTTAGCCTAAGGTAATGAAAACAGCAATGTCATTTAAAATAAAGCATGGGCTTCGTAGACTCCTTTTCTGGTCTGATGATCCATTAAATTATTTTGGGAGATCTTGCCCGAGTGATTAATCAGAGAGGTCCTGAAATTTAAAGCAACTAGCCCGCATCTTCTTGGGTAATCTGATCAATTTATAAAAGTTTCCAATGAAAAACTTACAACCAGATTTGAGCAAAGTGTAACTGAAATGAACAAGAATGAACTTTTTACCCCATAAAATTTGAGTTTACCATATCTTCCCTGTACAGGAAAGAACTTCCTATAGTAGACAGCCTCTTACTGTTGTTTATTATAATGAAATGTGTCAGGCATTTAATCATGAAGACAGTTAAAGATGTTGCTGGAATTGTGCAGATCGCTTCATGTCATCCTCACAGCATTAATAGCGTGTTACATAACATGTTTGCAGAAATCTATACAAAGATACAAGCACAAATCTGTGATAGCTGCGGAGAAGGAGCATCATTGTTTATGTTGGCGAGCAGATGTGGACGTTACCGGAGTTGTCAGTTCAATTTAAATAAGTGCCCAAGGAGCTGAAGAACAATCTCTGTGTGTAATGGACAGCGACAGTGTATTTACCTGAATATGTAAACAGAGAAAGCAGTCTTGGCCGAAGCAATTGTCTTGTTTAATAACACACAGGGTGCAAAATGTAGCCACCACACAGAGAGTGAAATAACAGCCTTATGCAGAGTCATTAAGAGACGATAAGTCTGATTTAGATCGTTCCCAGGCACCAGAGAGAATGTTCCTATTGATCGATTGCACAATAAAGTGCAACCAAAAGAAGATTTATGTGATGTTTTCTTCATTTCTGCATGCAAATGTGGCAAAATAAAGAGATCAACAGTGCTTATGAGCGGAATGGTGGGCAATCAGTAAACTCCTGTCAAAATGTTTTCTGTTACTTGGGGTGTTTATTGATTTTTAGTCCAGTGCAGCTCTTCTTTTTACCTTTGTGAAGCCACAAACTGACAACTCTGTGCTGCAGTGTTGTAAACCTTTCCAGCCCTGTCATGAGAAATTAGTTCAGCATAAGTTTCCAGCAACAGTTTCAGAAAACAACAAAGGGTACATTGCCCTTAAAATTGTCTGTCAAGCATTTGCAGGCTGTCACTGAAAAACAAGTTTGATTCATGGAGGGCCAATCTCGCAGCTTACGGGACTTATAAGAATCTGCTGCTCACATTTGTGACTGATGATGCAGGACACCTGCGGACTGATCGTCCAGAATACCTGCAGATGATCAGTCTGCAGGTATCCTGCACCACCCCTTTGAGTTCATCCTTCAAAAGGTCAGAGCAGTTTCAGTGAAACAAGGCAGATCTATGCAATATTAATGCAGCTACTTAATGCTGTGGCTAGATTTTATAAATGCATGTACTATCCTATTGGAATTTTTACCTTTTAATAAAACAGGAAAAGCCCATATATAATTTAATAAAGGCATAATGCTACAGTAGAATACTGTACTGTGCTTATACTTATATAAACAATGATGCATTGTCAAATTGAGGAAAGTCCCTCTGAAACAGCAGTGGTGCCTGATTTAAATCCCATCATGTAGCTCTTAGTACAGCATGCCCACTAATGGAGCTTTGGCTGGATGCCTTGATCGATCACAAGACCGCAATGCTGAAGAAGTCCTGATTTCGACAAATCGGGACCCATCCTCCAGTTTATGTCCTGCTGACACTCCAGCACTCAGGATGCAGAAGGACTGCTTAATCATGGTTGCTGTGGGGTGGGGGTGGTGCAGGACAGGTGCAGGCGAGATGGACAGGACAGGGAATCACGCAATGCATGCGTCACTGACATAAATCTGAACATCTTGGCTACTACATCACCTCCCCTGTGAGAGGAGAAGGCTGAATGTTGATGACTTTATGATGGATGACTGATTCAGGAGCCATCGGATCCGATGATGGATCACAGCCAGACTGAACAGGTCGTTGGCCACACTAAAACTGTCAGCTCAGGGGTTTGAGGGAAACGTCGCCATGCAGAAGGAAAACATGCTGATGCAGTTTGTGCATATTAACTGTGAGTTCAGTGGAGCATCGGGTTTTCTTGGAGGAATTTTTTTTTTTTTTTCATATTTCTCATTTGACAAACATCTTTAAAATAGAATAGGACGTAAACGCCCCTGGAAGCAGAGTTTCATTCGCCATACATTCAATTTTGACAACACATAAACCACCTGAACTCTGCCCAACCAGCATTTCAATTTTCAGGCTTGCAGAGTTTTATTAGCAATTTAACAGTAGCTTCAAGGAGAATGTTTTTATGGCATCACAGTGGTGATCCATCAGTAATCATCAGTGGGAGGAAGATTAAGAGGAAAAGAAAGCCTATTTATTTCAATGTATTTCATAAACAAATCAAAATCACCCCCTCCAGTTACAATTTCTTAAGGAAACACAGTACCTTTTTTGTGTCACATATAAAGTCACATCAGAGTTTTTGGGATTTCCTTATTAGAAAGATTCTCTACCTTAAGCAGCTCAAAGCACTATAACAAAATATACTGCAAGGTCACTATACTTTATGGGATTATTGGTATTTTTTTACTCATTTCAAGAGAAGTAATGCTGTTTTATTGCAGCATGAGTGATAAATAGCGCCCTAAAAGGCTGTCATTGTTAAAGCCTGGACTTTGTGAGGATGGGCCAAAACCTCTTGTTCTCTCATGGGGAGACTGGCAGGAGTCGGGAAATGAGGACTGAATCAAGAGCACTTACACTGAGCGAGTGAATTTGGCAGGACTACAGCCGCCACTTTACTCTCAGATCATTTCAAATTTCAGCAAGGTGGCCTCCCAAGCTGATCCTTTTTGCAGAGTCAGGCTGAAGGAAGACTCAGTAATAAACAAGAAATGGCTTTATTGAAGAGGACAGGGCAAAAAGGCAGTCCCTTCTTCGTATTATTACAGCAGCAATTTATAGCAAATCACTCCTTTTTAAATGTGCCCCACTATTCAGGTTAGATTAAATTCCTATTTCCCTGTAAGATCTGAATATCTTCACCTTTAATTGCCACTCTCTACCTCAGCAAAGTCATATTTAATGGATTATTCTGACATTTTTATAAAACAGCCCTATTTCCTTTTTTATCCCAAAGAGGTAGGTCAGGAAATTGATGCCACTTTAATAGTGATGGGGTAGTTAAGCTTAGCACATAGATAAAGATGGACATAACAAGGTGTGATGTCACTGACTGGTTTATAGAGACAGTATAAAAGATGCATTTAGCTTCTAGACCTTAAAAGTGAAGGTAATGTACAAGAATTTAAAAGGTTGCTCACCTAAACTATGACCTTAGTAACTATTGTCATAAGTAGTTTATGTTCTAGTTGCTGGTCTAAAACCTTATGATCCCTTTTAAAACAAGAATAAAGGAGTAAGTCTACAGTGCCCTAAAATTGCTTTTAAAATCCTGTTTTAATCCTCAGTCATCACTTGCATTATTATTAACCCTAAGCGAGGGTGTAATTTTTGCTTTCATTAAACTGTTCTATCAAGTCTTGGCAATCAGGGAACAAAGAAAATGATCATTTTCACTCACACACATCAAACAATATTCACAAGTTTTGCAAAAAAATCTGATTTGGCCTTCTCCAGAATAGAGGGTCGGGGCAGGAGTAAGGTTATAATTGGCACCTATGATGATTTATGGTTCATTTATTTCTGCAGTCGGTGCTTGTAGAGCTTATGATGCAGCCTGAACTGTTGCCAGCATTTATACCTGCAGGCTGCAATGACTGCATAGGTTACTGCACAGGGTTTCAGAAAGCATCAAGGATCTTAGAAAGACACATTCTGAACAATAAAGCAGATTTTTTAGGAACTACTTTGTAAATATGTCTTAGTGTATTTATGAACTATATAACGTGTTGAAAGTCTGGGAAAAAGAAAATCTCCAGAGAGGCTGTCATGCTACACTTACAGTAAGTACATGTGCTCCTCTACATATGTTTACTCCATTTGTTTAACCAAAACACTCAAAGTTATCTTTGAGTGTTTTTTTTTTTAAAGATTTTTGAAAGATTTGATTTGAATTTGTAATACTTTACTTGAATCTCTTCATCATAGATAAAATATAACTATAATAAGAAGTAAAAATTACTTTCTTACTTATGGTGTAACTTTTTGTTGGTTAGTTTGTTTGTGGCATTACAATAGCTTTGCCCATCTTTCATATACAGTCTATGGTTTGCACTAGTTTATACTGGCAGTTTAAAGCCCGCCTGCACTTGGGGTAAAGTAAGCTGCTTTGGCTTGACTGGGGGGATAGAGCACATATCGTCATGAAATACAAACTTGTCAAATATTGCATGACAGTGTTCTGTTGGGTCTTTGTGTCTATTTAACATGAACACAAGCTGCCAAAGTCTTAGACAGAGGGAGTTCAGGGGAGAGCAGCCAGCTGACAATCAGCACTGTGGCTATTCTCTAGAGAGAAGGTGGAGCTTTCTGACTGGGAATCAATTTTTTTTATTTATTTATTTTGCTTAGCATAATGAGTGAAATCATAGTATAAATATCTAGCCTGGCTCTGTCACAAGGTTAAGAATTACTCCATCAGAACCTGGAGAACTCACTATTTATAGAGTGTATTAGTACGCTTGTGAAAGTCTAGAAGGTTTAATGTGGTTAGTATACTCTCAGAACACCAAGTCTTACCATTTCTTTCTCTTTATTTATGGCTGGTGTTTCCAATCTTCCCATCTAACTTCTCACA
Organism: Pelmatolapia mariae; assembly: GCF_036321145.2. NCBI lineage: Eukaryota > Metazoa > Chordata > Actinopteri > Cichliformes > Cichlidae > Pelmatolapia > Pelmatolapia mariae. Next base: position 15,519,767 of record NC_086240.1, read on the forward strand.
AGAAAGTAAATTCACATATTTACAAATACAGAGCTTTTTGTTAAAGCTGTTAAAGCATGAAATATAAGGATTAAAATGTAAAAATATGAAAATAAGAAGGGCCTCGAGCAACAGAAGCAACAACACACGATGCTGTTTGATAGTACAGTCTATCTTTTCTATTAATCAGTCACAGACACCTCATAGCTTTAATGCACCAGATCTCAGTTGCACTGGAGATGAATGGAGTCCAGTCAAAGACCATTTACATAACCGAGTGAGTAACGCTGCTGACTCTTGCTAAAATACAGACAGATGGGTTTAATTCCATTAAGTGAGCTACTGTGTGAGAGTAGAGTAGCAGCTGATCTACAGCATAGCACGAGGCTCTAGACTGTAAAATGAAGCCGAGCTTTAGGTGGAGATGACACGGGTGCAGGCAATCAAAGTGAGAGATGACACGGGGCAGGAGGTCAGCTAAGCAGATTACATCTCTCAAGGCCACTGACCAAATTTCCGCTGAGTGGTTTGTCAGTTATATGGTCAATACGGTCATTACATGAAGCGATTTCGTTTCAGCATCAAGGGCAGCTGGATGTAAGCAATGCTGCAGAGATTATGTGTAGTACATAGATCATAGCTTCAGAGGAAGCTGGAGGCACACGCTCCATCATCATGAACAAGCTGATTTATAAATGCTTCAAATTATTTAATGGAGTTTTCGGGGTGTTTTCAAGCAAAATACAATAAATCAATGTATTCTACAGCTTTCTGCTTAATAACATGCACTTCCAACTTAACTTTTTTTGGTCCATTTTCTGATGAGATGCTCTGTTTACCAAATGTGTAAGTTGTAACTAATGAATTGAGTCATAAATCGTTTAAGCAACTTGAACTTTTCCATTTGTAGGCTCTGAATAATATCCTTGGCTAACATCAGTGTGACCACACACCTGCAAAAGACACTAATTAATGGTGATTAGCTGAAATTAGTATGCTTATGAATCTTTAGTAGAGCAAACCTTTAGGTTTTAGAGGTTTTAGATGTGTCATTAATCCAACACAGCTGATTTAAATGGCTGAATTTCATCCTCAACTTGTCTTGAAGTTCTCCAGAGTCCTAATAATGAACTAATGGTAATGGTAATGAACATTTGATTCAGGTGTGTTGACCCAGGGTGATATCTAAACCCTGCAGGACACCGGCCCTTGAGACCTGGAGTTCCCCACCAAAGAACCACCGTCCTTTCTGACCATGCTCTGCAAAAATAACTACAAAATTACTTGAACTTAGGTTGGTAATGGGGAGGGGCTACTGCAAGGAAACCACTGATAATTTGCAACTATTTCTTTCCAACTGAAATAATTACAATCTACACAACAACAACGTTAAGTCCTAAAATCTCTGTGACCCTATCTGTGCGATAGGCTCCAGCCCCAGACAACCCTGAATCGAATAAGCTGAAGAAAACTGACGCATGCATGTGCTATTGAAACGCATAAGAGATAAATTGGATTCTGGTTTGGAAAGTTTTGAAGCAAACTGTAATTTTATAAAGTCTGTTAACACTAACCAACGTCTTGGCTTTTTAGGTAAAACATAATCACGATAATCCGAATCACTTTTCTTCAACAATCCATTGAAACTGAATGCTGATTTTTTTTTTTTTTTTTTTAGGGAACAGGTTTTAAATGTGTAGCCAAAATTTTGCACGTACAGATTTTCTTTTCTTTTTACCTTTTTGCCTTCATTTAAAAGGAGCAATAGAGAACAGAGAAACAGTAGACATCGTGTCCCCTGTTCTACAAATGTGCCGAGGAAGACACAATCCAGGGAGAGTGAGGTTCGTGTCAGGTACCTTAACCCCTCAAAGGGAGTATGCTTCAGTTCACTTTTGCTGTGCATATATATATTTAAAACCATTTGCATGGACTGTCACGTTGGAACATGTGATTCTCTTCCATTTTTATGGACAGAAATTCTCAGACAGGCAGAGATTCTGAATTTCACAATAATGAAACTCAGAAACAGACAGACAGGAACACAAAAGCTGTCAGTCATTCATCTGTCCTTTCATTGATGGATCAGAGTGACAGTGAGGGAAGTGGAGCCTGTGCTTTTATTTTTCATACCTATCTTACCCTCCTCATTGTAACCCATCTTTGTCAACTAATATATTTACTTTCATAACTTTATTTGCATTATTTTCACTTCATATATTCGCTGGTCACTATTAGATTGGGCCCACTTTTGCAGTCAGAGCTGACATGATTCTTCATGGCATAGATTCAATAAAGTGCTGCAAGCATTCCTCAGAGACTTCGGTCCATATCGCCATGACAGCATCACACAGTTGCTGCAGATTTGTTAGCCGCACATCCATGATGCAAATCTCCTATTCCACCACATCCCAAACGGGTCTGTCTACTGGACTGAGATCTGGTGACTGTGGAGGTCATTTGAGTACAGTGAACTCAGTGTTACATCTGAGAAACCAGTTTCACTTTAAATAAAGCTCGGTTGATAGTAAGGAGCCTAAACTTTGATACACTTTTGATACAAGACAGGATGGATCCATACTTTCATTTTTTTTTAGGCCAGATTTTGACCTTACCATCTAAATGTGAGAGCAGAAACTCTGACTCGTCAGACGAGGTAACATTTTTCCAATAATCTTTTGGAAAAACGTCAAATTTTGGTGAACTTGTGTGAAATATCACCTCAGCTTCCTGTTCTTAGTTGAGGCTGCAGGTGTGGTCTTCTGCTGCTGTAGTCCATTTGTTTCATAGTTCAGTGCTTTTTAAGTGGCTGATTAAATATTTGTCATAATGAGCACTGTTATCACAGACAGCAAACAAGATTTGATGTCTTTTAATGATGAAAAATCATATCATGAATATTGAATGCTTTTGCCTGTTAAGGAACCACAATTTGAAATACTGCCTGCTGCATGGTACATCATCTATAAGGAGTTTCTTTTTGAGCATGCTATACACTTTGGCCTTGGTTTCCTTCCATATAGCTACCACAAGAATGAAACTGACATTCAGCCGCACAGGTCAAACCCTGAAAATATTTTCTGGCTCACTGGCTGAACATTAATAATCTCTCTGCTTTGCATCAGATTTAACCTTGGCCCTGCTGGAAGAGAGCCACAGATCCCCGCATTTGTCTTCCAGACATTTAGTGACATTGATTTAGCATTTAGCCTTTGTCTCCACTGTGGCACTCCAGTCTGAATTGTAATATCTTCATCTTCTATGCCCCAACCTATTTTATTGCATCCATATAACTGGGTTTCTAATGGGGCCTTATTAGCAGGCCCTGTGCTCAGGGAAGACATTTGATCCTCACTGTAAACCCAGTAATACTCTGTCACTTGCACGGCAAAACAAGTCCTCAGGACAGTGAGTACACCACACTGTCAGCTGCATTTCATTGCATATACACACACACACATAGCCACACTTTTAAACTGTTAATCAGATATTTCCTAAGTTGCGTACTTTAAAAAGCTTAATGATCTTAAGAAGAAACGTTTTAGTGTTTTATAAGGAAATATGTTACTTAGTGTATCCTTCATGTTTCATATTTTGTCTGTCTTTCAGAATCCAAAGTGATCACAGAAATTATTCATCTACAAGAAATTAACTGCTTACTTTTTATGTCCCATCATCACAGTGCAAAATTTATACTTATGCCACAGGTGATCCACATGGAGCAGATGATGTGATTAGATTTTAGAGCATCTTTCTGCATAAATCTGCATGAGATAAAACTGATTTATTCAAAAATTCTCCCAATTTGTAATGAGAAATCTCTCCTGCGAGGATACACCGGTAATCTGTCACTGCACTGGTCACGCAGTCTGTTTTCATCCAATAAAGCAATTCCATCTGGGATACAGTTGATATTCTCCAGTGAGCTGTTTCTTTACTTTTGTGTAACCTAAACCCGAATTCCCAAGGTAGATTTCGGCTCCAATCTTTACACAGATCCTGGTTTTAAATCTGCCCATGCACAATCGTAAACATGCTTTACCAACAGTAATCAGCTAATTTAATTGCATGTACACACAGGCAAAGACAATAAAGCAATGAATGTGCCTCTAGCTTTGTTCAACTGTTAGAAAAGGGCCGGGTAGTTACAGATAGCTTTAATGTCATGTGGTGGTTTATCATTTTTTGACTCACTTTCTCACATCAGCTAGTAATCTGCAAGATGAATACATCAGGATTAACTTTATATTACAAAGACAGAATGTGCGTTGTAGCTCAAATTCTTTTAAACCTTCTCTTTTTGTTTATTGGATCTAAGTGGAGCTTTTAAAAAAAACTTTTAGATGATATATTATAACACGAGGATTATCCTTCTCCAAATATACAGAGACTTTTCAGCAACACCTAGGAAGAAGTTATGGGTAACCAAATATAGCAGAAACCCACAGAGGAGCCATCATGTGCAAATGTCTAATGCCATGTGGGCCTGCATGGCAAGCAGACTGGTTTATTCAACTTCTGTCACACTGTGAGATAAAACAGAGACAGAGAAGTGTGAATGAGGCTTGAATTTCACAAGATGATGTAACAACAACTTGTGACAGTAGCTGACATTCTGCGAAGGCTGTGGCGTTTGAAATTTTATTGATTGCCATTAATATTCCTCAAACAAATGCAAAAGAAACAGCCTGGACTTTTGAGAAAGGACAGGGCAGATTTGTACTAAGGTTGTGGTCTTAGGCTGATGAGTTACAACAGCATATGTGTTGGATATATTCTTCATTGTGCTTTTTGGCTAATTTCAGTTATGAGACTAGCGATCTTTAGTTACCATACCCATTTTCTTTAGCTTCAAATCAGGTTGGCTGTTCAGCTTTATCATCAACAATGTTTTTTTTGTTTTGTGGTGAATATCTCAGAAGGTCCGTTTCAGAAATCCTGCCCTTACTGATGTGTCATAGTTCCTGGCCTCTATCTCCAGGATTTTATCTTACATACTGCCTTGCCCCATGCCCTATGCTGCCTTACAACTGCATCGTGCAGTAATCACATGATTAAGCATGTGTAGAGGTGTTCTTATTCATCTTCTTGAAGTGCCCAATGAGTTTGTCATGTGCAACCCTCATCTTTTTCATTTTCATTGTAAAGTCATTACATTTGGCCTGGTTTTGTGGCAGGGTGGTGTTGAGAGGGCCATCAGTAATGAAAAATTATATAGTGCAAACTGCAAGTCAGCATTTTGATTTCTACACCTTCTGCAGTAGTGGCATTAGCAGGATTTTTTTTTAAATGGGGTGGACCAGGAGTGGCAAGAACACTGCATGGGAACACAGTGAGGGGACCTATTTTATTTATTTTCTGCTGTGTTTTACTTGCATCTATTTGAAAGAGTGAGTGTAAACACAAAAAAATATTTTATGTGCTGGAATGTGCAGAAAATAGGTTTAAATGTTAAACAAATTTTTTCCAGTCAGAGAATGTTGCATATAATTAAATTTTAGCTTGATGCATAAAGTTAAAAGATTAAAACTAATAAAACAAGTTTTAAAAAGAGACTTTTCCATTTGATTACATTTTGTATGATGGATTATGCAGAAAAAGTAGAATTGGGCTGAAAGATCTATTGCTTTATCACCTATTCAGGTTGTAAATCGTGTTTTTAAAAAGTAACTAAGTAACTAAGTAATTAATTACTTTTGAAAATAAGTAATCAGTAAAGTAACGGGATTACTTTTGGGGGGAAGTAATCAGTAATTAGTTACTGATTACTTTTTTCAAGTAACTTGACCAACACTGGTTATGAGTACAATATGTTTTCCCCCTGTTAAAGAAACAAAACTAAATAAATAAAAAAGCTCTTCTCATTTAAAACTTCTAGAGCGTGCAAAAAAATGTGTAAAACCAAGTGTTTCAGGCAGTCTGTAGCCTGAGCTTTTGGCATGTAAAGAAAATCATAGTAGGTCCACTTTAAATCAAAGGATCACATGAAGTAAATGTGGATTTTTTTTTTTTCCTTACACTCATCCAAAGTCAGATTATGTGTTTAAAGCAGTGTCTGCTGCTAGATTTTTGCAGCAGGAGGAAAGTAAATGAAAGCCACTCAGTCATTGATGGGCTGGAGACAGAAACAGAGCCACTTTGTCTTCAATAATCTCAGCGCAATATGCCTCGCATCTCATCTCCCGAGGGCATCATTTCCCTTTATGGCTCACACTCCTAAATGGCTGAATTATGTCACCAAAGATCAATGCAAAATTTCACCACACCCTAGCGTCTGAAGACAAGTTGGCTTTCCAGCCCTTAATCTTAAAATTATAGGCCTTTGGAGCCTGTCTGGCATACTATATAAGACCTATGAGCACAGCATTAGAAATAAATCTCTCTTTGCCCAATAGATGTATAAGGATGTTATGATTTAGGAATATAAAATGACATAAATCTTGACTTGGTCTACATAGAATTTCAGCCACGTTTATCTTAAGCCAATCAGACAACAGCAATATTTCCATTCACCTACAGGCAACCATGAAGGGAAATTCTCAGATGACACTGAACCTCTGCCTCCATCTGCTGGTTAAACAAAAAACCCATCCACTCCTCAGAAGAATATATTTCTTTAATACATTTCTCAATTCACCAGTCACATTACAGCCGACATGATTACTTTTTATATTATCAAAAATCACTGAAAAAAATGCAGTATCATAAATATATGACAGTCTCATATATATATTTTTTGTACATATTCATTTCAAAGGTCCCTTAGTTTAAAAATAAGTGTACAACCCGCCTAAAAATTTGATAGAAATCTGCTAAATTCAGCGCTGTTTTTTTTTCCTGTAAGAAGTATTTGAAACAGAATGGCTTCTGTCTTTAAAGGGAAGCAACTATAAAGTGAAGATTGCCTTGAGCCTTGATTTTATTGCTAGAAAGATATTCTGATTCATCAAACAACCATTAAAGAAGATCTTAACATATGTTCAATTAAATAAGATATAAAAAGGCCCTATTCGCAAAAGCAGAAGCATAGCACACGGATGTTTTACACACACAAAAAACAAAACAAAAAAAAACAAACAAAAAAAACATACAGATTATTTCAAAGGTACAAATGTGAAAATGTGGAGTGTGGCTTTCACGCTGACGGTGTGAAGGTGAATTACAGTCAAAGACAAACAGTTCAGGTCAGGAAACAAGTGAAAAGATCAACAGGAAGACTTTAAAAGCATTCTCTTGTGCTTATTCTGCTCCTCATGGGGGAGCAGGTGTTTTTAAACACCTCCCTCCCTGATTTGTTCACCATCTCCCCTCTATTTACACGTCAATCCATCCCATTAATGTTCGTCTTTATATCTGTCTCAGTGCCAGTCTTCATCGTCGTCATCCTCCCCCTCTGACGAGTCCTCTTGGCTGCTGGCCTCAGCCTGCTCTGACGCTCCATTCCCATTACCTCCCCGCTGGGCCTCTGCAGCAGACGCAGCTGCCGCCGCCGCTGCTGCCGCCACCGCCGCCTTCCTGGCTCGAGCTTGAGCTGCTGCCTGCTCCTCCTCCTCCTTCTGACGCAGCGCTGCAGCCTTCTTCTCCTGCTCGGCATGACTCTTCATGTGAGCGCTTCGACTCTTCACTTTATAAAACACTCTGTAAGGGAGGAAAAGGGTGCAGCGTTATGCTTGACAGCAGCTGTTTGGAATAAAGCAGCGCTATTGGGGGGGGAAAAAAAAAAAAAAAAAAAAAAAAAAAAATCACGGAATTCACGGAAACTTCTAAACACACTGTGGCCCACATAGAGATCAGCACACTGAGGTGAACCAAAAATCACCAGCATTATTTGGACTCTTATAATGAATGAGCAAACATTCATAACACAATGCTAACAGGTCAGGAATTAACGCCAATCTCTGTGATGGCTTTTGTCGTACCTGTTGCATTTCTTGCAAGGAAAAATCTGCTCAGGTTCCTGCGAGGGCTTCGGTGGCACCCGGGGCTTCTTTGCAGCAGGCTCGGCCCGAGATCTGGGAAGTGCTGGAGACTGATGAGCCTCTTTATGAGCAGTATCTGGCTCTTTGAGCACCAGCACTGTTCCTGCCTGAAGAGGCAGAAACATAAGATTGAGTTTTAGCACCGTTTGGACCAATGGTTCATAAAATTGTGATTTTTTTTAAAATAAATAAATAAATTGTTTTTTCCGTTATTACAAATATATTAACTGATAAGGATGTGTATCAAAGAACTATGAAATGAAACTTACATAGTCATGAACCTGTAGTGACTGAGCGACTCTCGCCTGCTGTTTTCTCTCATTGATCTGCTCTAAAGACATATTCTTCTTGTCATCCTCATCCGCTTCACCTTGAGTCATCTTCGGCTGCTGTGAACTCTGTAAGGAATCCCACCAGGGAAATTAGGCAGACTATGACCCAGAATCTTAAACATCACTTCAAGACAATAAGATCCTTGTTCCTTCATTAAAGGGGACCAGTTATTTATTTATTTTTTTACCCTAGTGTTTCTTCTTAATTGTCAAAAAAGGAACCCCCCCCCCCCACACACACACAAAAAAAAACCCCAGCGGTTTTCCTTAATAAAGTCGCAGCTGTTGAGAGTTTTGCAGCCTCCACTCCCTGGTACACTTGACTCAGCTTTCTCAAGATTTACTCAAAATGCTTTCTTAGTTGCCAGATATCCCCCCCCCCCCCTTCCTAAAAAAAAGAAAGCACATTAACAGTGGATACACAAAATGTATTACTCTATTCAAGGAACCCAGATGAGGGGCAGCCAATCAGAAGTAAAGTGGGTATCTTGTTTCAAACTAAAAGGCTCTATATATGGGGAAGGATAGGATTAGATTAAAAACTGGATCTAGACATCTTTATATAGAGTAATAATCATGTATAAATATGATTATTACTCTACATTTTTAGGCCAGCTAATGTGCAACGCTTCTTTTCTCACAACCACCAACCACCAACTCAACTCACTCCAGTGATCTTAACATTTTGCATAGACAGAGCACATCCTTATTTTGGTACTTTTGTAAATAACTGCTGTCAACCAGAGAATAGGTCCAGGGGGTGCTTTATTGAGGGTCACACAAATACATGTATCAGAAATGGTGAAGAAAACCACTGGCTGAAGGGTGTCTGTTTCTTTTTGCTGCCGTGTATTTAAAATAACATAGCAGCAAAAAGACGTGGCACAAAGCACCTTTCTCCATGTGCAGACATCTGTACTCACACACAATGAAACCCCTTCTTAAAAACACTAAAGTTCCATTTGATTAGTTGAAAAATGTTGACGACTTTTAATTAATCCTAAATATATTCAAACAGATAAATATAACATGGAAGACACATTCAACCATGCACACTGAAACGCACATGAGACATTGCAAATACTACATATACGGTCATGGTAAACAGTACACCAATCAATTCAAAGGTTTTATGTACAAGGACATAATCTAAAGCACACCTGGTGTACTTAAGTAATGCTAGGTAAATACAACCTCAGGTGAGCAACAATACAACTTATTACAAAGTAGGGCTGTGCGATATGACCAAAATCTCATATCCCGATATTAAGACATCTATCGTCCGATAACGATATAAATCAAAAAAATTTAACATTTTCTGTAAATTCTGTGAATCTCGGGCAGCTCGACTTGCGTGAAGTGTTTCCAGCTGGGCGTCATGGACCTAGAGTCCAGTGTTTTAACTGATGTATGAAACTATACATTTTTAGACATAGGTTGTAACAGCCGCTGTTTTCTTTGTGAGTATTTATTACACAGCGTGCTGCGGGGAAAAGCCTGTTCTAACGTTTGAGTCTAAGGTTTATTTTTTTAGCACCTGACAGCTCTTTTTTGCTTCTCATCCGTAAATACTCTGCATACTCTTTCACGTGATTCAGTTTATTTTGAAGTCTCAACAGGATCTTGAGCTTTATTGTGAAAGGTTTATGTGGAAAATAAACAGTTTTACCATCGTTGTTGCAAACGACAACGCATAAAAACAAGCGCTTGTCTGTCTGTAGTGTGGTTATATTAAATATAAGAGAAAGAGAGAACTTTAAGAAATTAATATAGCCACTACAGTGACCATCAAAATGATGAAAAAATATTGCCGTAAACAGTTTATTTTGCGACACCACGAAACAAACGATAGCGTAAAATGAAACGATAGACGTTTTTATATCGTCATCCAATATATATCGTTATATCGAACAGACCTATTACAAAGTGTTATTATTTATTTAACAACAATTTTGCCAAAAATTAAGAAGCAGTGTTTGAAAAGCTGAGTGCATCCCATAATTCAAGAGCTTATTTAACCACCTTTAGAAGCAATAACGTGAAGTAACTGTTTTCTGTGACTTAATCAGTCTCTCACATCATTGTGGAGGAATTTTGTCCCACCCTTCTTTACAGCTTCAGTTCACTAAAGTTTGCAGGCATTTGTTTATGCACAGCTCTCCAAGCTCCTGCTAAAACATTTCAGTCAGGTTGACGTCTGGATTTGAATTGGACAATTATAACACCTATTCATTTTTTCCCCCAGAAATGATGTTGCAGATTTACTGCTGGGTTTGGGGTCATTCTCCTGTTTTATAACTCTAAGCTTAAGCTGTCGGACAAATGGCCTCACATGGTTGACTCTAACTGCAAAACCAAGCCCAAATCCTCACTCCTCCACCACCGTGCCTGACAGTTGGTATCAGGCGTTTGTGCTCTAATGTGTGTTTGTATGTGAGGAGTTTGAGCAGATGTGGTGCTGTTAATTATGGCCATAAGGCTGTTGAAGAGGCCAAGCCACACTGAAGTCATTTATTGCACGTCTTCCCCCTGCTGTTTTACCCAGCTTTCCTGTTTCCTCTCCACTGTCCTATCTCAATAAAGGTTAACAAAATCAATCAAATGCATTTGATTAGCAGCACCTGGCTGCCTAGTAGTCTCTTGATTCCTATGGAAGCACTGAGGCTGTAATTTTTCACACAGTGCTTCTGCGTTTTGGCTTAACTTTTGTTAAATAACAACATAGCGTAATAGGTCATTGTTCATGTGAGGTTCTCTAAGGACCAGATTATTTGCATTATGTCCTGATATGTAAGACCTTAGAATTCAGGATGTGCTTTTTATTACCATGACTGCATATTGACTCTTTAAAATAACTGTCAGATCTAACCGCGCTTACCTTGACGTCCACGACTGCCTCTGCGTGTTTTTCCACAGGTGAAACAGGAGGGCCGAACGTTAAAATCCCATTGCGACCAACCTTCACCTGCTTCTTGTATGTGTAGTAGAACTCCACACACTGAGCCACGGTCTTAGTCCGCACCTTTAAAACAGTCAGAGAAGCGTGCACATGTAAAGCTGTATTGAATAATAAGAATACGTAAAATAATCCTCGAGAAGTCACTCTGTCTCAGCTTATTTTACTGCTTTTTTAAAACCCACATTTCCTATAAAAGTAGTCATTTCCTGTCGCAAAGAGGATGTGAATTTTTCAGTCTGAATGACTTTTGCACTTTTTGAACCTTTTTAAAGATGCGGCTTGTCTTTGTGTTGAGAGGTGAGCATCCTCTTCCTGTTTACTCATTTTCCATTACATCTAAATCTGGCATCATGCAGCAAAGACCGTAAGTCTTAACTATTAAGGTCTTGTTTGATTAAAGCAATTACGTGAATGCCTCGAGGAGTGCGCAAAGGATTTATTGACGCTACACAGAGTGCATTTAATCGTATACAACTGTTTGTTTGGTTGCTTTCTTTTTCTTTTTTTCCATCGATTCACAGTTGTTCTTGCTGCAGAGTCAAATTAACGAGCATACCAGTTTCTGCACCAGAAAGAAGTCCTTCCTGTAGGCAGAGATCCCCTTATTGAAAAACCGCTTCTCCTCTGCTGTCCAGCTGTCAGAGCCTGAGTGGAAAACAAATGCAGCAAAATTAGGTGAGTGAGCAAGAGTATAAATTACAGAGAAAGAGAGAGAAAGGCAAAGAGAAAGCACGTGACAGCTGATTGAAGCAATTAGCATAAAATGCTTCTTTGTTGTTGTTGTTACCTGAGTAGTGATAACCTATCAATTGATGGCCTTTGGGGAAAATTGGATCCTGATGCATCAAACGTCCCAGTGTTTCCTTAAAAGTTGGCATCACCATGAGCAAAGGCATGTCCCTCATTTGAAAGCTATGAAACACTTACAAGTAGAATTGTAAATAATGTGATATCTGTAGGTCACTTTACTCACAAGGAAATCTCCTCCACATTCATGAAAACAGTGCAAAGCCAGCTCCTGATTGGTTCCTCCTCCTCTCAAAACACTCGAACATGCCATGTTCATCAAATCCTCCACTACAAAGAGAACGTGAGGAGTGTTGATGGTGACAAAAAGTTCAAAGTATGAATAAAAAGCGAGGTCGGTGGGTCACGTGTTATGATGGACACTTACTGGTCTCTTTGTCACCATGTTTGAAGGCGGCGTCATCAATAGGAACCCAAACCAAGTCCGCTTTGTGCTGGTCGGACTGGGAAGAAGCTTCATCTTGCAAATCAGGAATTTCTGCCTGGTACTTTTGCCCAATGTTGATTCGTCTGAATGCCAACACAGAGAGCTGAGTTATGAAGCCGTCAGTTAGAAACAACAGTAGGTTGTTTGGATGTTTAAGTGCTACTCACGGTTCGAGGCTCACAGGTGTAGCCTCGGCGTTCAAGGTGAAGAGAGGCGGCGTAACGTCTGAACTTGCTGGAAGAGGCGAATGAAAAAGCTCTTGCTTGTTAAGTAATTCATTCAAATAAGTAACTCACATATATCACAGCAAAAGAACTGAAGCAACCGAGACTTACTGGAACGCAGAAGGCTCCGAGCTGCAGACTTGGGCGTGGGCGGGGGCGGCAGGATTTGGTTGGTTACAGCTATGTTAGTGAGGAAGGTGGAGAAGTAGAGTCCGGAGCCCTCCCGCACAGGAGACAGGATGGGTGGTGGCGTGTATGGGGGAAGGGTAAGAGGGTTGTCCATCAGGCGCACGGGAGAACGGAGGTTGCTCTGAAAGGAAGTGATGCTGGAGTAGACGGATGGCGCGATGAAGGTGGATGGTTTGGGGGGAGGGATGATGAGAGGTTCGGGACGAGGCCTGCGCTTCAATTTAGCTTTTCCATCCTCATCAAGTCCTGTATCGCTTTCCTCATCCTGCATGGAAGAAGCAGAGTTAACGCAAACCTATATTTTTTATAACAATCATAAGCAGGTTTCACGCCTGACTGATCAAATTCTAGCATCTAACCATGAAATGAAATGAAATGAAATGAAATGAGGTAACAAGATAAATATAAACGTCAGGAATAAATTCTCCCTGCTATCCTCTAGTCCAGAATACAGCGCCTTCTTCCTGTATTAACCTTTATTGCTCCTAGCTCAGACACAACCGGCCATTAAGCTGACTGAACGTTCTCATGTGGTTTATCGTGACGCAATTTAAGTTTCTCTGTGAGAAAAGAAACTAAACCACAGGAAAAAGCCACACATAGACAAACTCATCAGCTGATTTGAACCAGACTAAATGAAGTACGGATGTGAAAATGCCCCCGACCTAAAGGTGTGATTGCAGCAGAGCGAGTCTTGAATACGAATAACATGTCTGCTTTTTCACCAGCATCAAGAACTCCATCACAAGTTTATCCTCATTCTATGTTATCTGGGGTCAATGCAGGGTCTATTCATGGACAAAATAATTTTAGAAGTGTCTAGACAAATTAGAATGTTTTTTTGTTTTTTTAAATTGACACGAATCCTTGTTTTGATAAAGATACAAAAAGTTTTTCCAGAGGTAGCTTTCTGTGCAGACCCTTAAGCCTCCTAGTAGATGTATCTGGTAAATGGACTGATTCTTATATAGTGCTTTTCTACTCTCCCGGAGTAATCTATGGTATAAATTTGAACATTTTTCAAAAAGGCTGATGCCTGACCTTGAGGTCAAGGTCACCAGGATTCGCCGCCCGCCCAGCAGGGTGACGACAATACCTCATCAGCTGGGGTGTAAAGTCAGGTTAGAAAGGCGTTTTTAAAGTTCACCGATTTATTATCAAATCTCAGGTCCAGATCGTTAACTGTATTAAAACATCCTTTTGGACTAAACCGTTTCTGATATTCAAATTATGCTAGGGTTTTGAGACTTGTGTGATAAAGGTTTGTACCTCTATGTCCAACATTTGAGGACCTTGTTGGAAATTAAAGGAACAGTCCCACACAGAAAAATTGAACATTTTCTCAGGCCTGTAGTGCCATTTCTCTGTTGGTGTCAAACGCCCAGCTTTGGAGGCATCGCCTGTGCGTTCAGCTGGGACTTGCCTTAATTTTATGACTTCGCAAAAAATAAATAAAACTCAGCTGCAACTCCAGAAATCCCAGCACCCAGTTTCTCCAGTAAACGAAGAAACAGAATCAGAGCTGGCACAAGCTAAAATCCCCTAGGAAGAAGTACTAGGACCACATTAAGGAAAAGTATATTCTTGTTCATTTCATTTTAAATTTGGAGACTAAAGTTGTCGTTTGAAGTCAAACAACTCCCACAGCTGCTATACTCTCTACAAAATGCCGGGTATAAATGAGTAATTGAAATGACAACTTTAATCTCTGCATTTTGACTTTTTTCTCAAAATGAACAATGACATTTATGTTGTTGCTCTAATACTCCTACCTAATACTATCATTAATGTTTACTTCTCATCCCACTGTCACAACCACGAGCTTCTCGTCAGCATGATCACCGGCTTCCTCCCACAGTCCAAAGACATGCGTGCTAGCTTAATTTGCGATTCTAAACCGGCCGTAGGTCTGAATGTGAGCGTGAATGATCACCCATTTTTTTTGTACAAGCCCTGTGACAGATTCATGACCTGTCTGGGTTATGTGGTTATGAAAATGTATGAATAAAGTCATTCTGAAAAAGACACTGAAGCTCAATTTTTCAAGTGTATTTTTGGCACGTTTAGCGCTAAACGGGTCATGGTGTCGCTTTACAGTAAGAAAAAGCAGACCTCTCTACACCAAACCTACTAGACCAGATAAAAATATCTATCTCCCTACATTGATTTTTTTTTTTTTGCATTACACACATAAAATAGATTTAATCATCTGGCCCAGTGATGAGTGCACTTCCTGAATCTGACTCCACTGTGAACCTACAGTCTGTAATGATGTTCATGTGGTTCAGGATTTTGGAATTAATGAGTCACATCATCTAATTCAGTCCATAAATTGTGGGTTGGTCCAAGTTTCAGTTGCACATCTCTGTTACTCCTCAGCAGATGTCTGAAAGACTCAAAGTCTCAATGTTTAACCACTGCGAGGTCTGAGGCGACCCATGAGAAGTTGAACTTTGAGGTTGTTTGTGTAACTGGGTGGGATGACATTGTCTTTGCTAACAATACTGCTCAAACTTGCATTTTAAAGGGGGGTATCAAGGTAGTTATGCAATGTGGTCTAAGCCTGAATAAACATCTACAAACACAACGTCTGTAAATGTTTCATCGTGGTATGCAAAAAAAGAAAAAAAAGTCCCTTTAAAGTGACTGAAAGGAAAACAATTCAAATCTCTCGTCCTCAGGGAACTAACCTGAGCAAAACTCTCAGTCATGGTGCTTCTCAGCGATCGCCGGCGAGCCACAATAACAGAAGGTTTGCGATCGGATGGTGCAGCAGGCCGCTCGCCTTGACCGGGCCGCCCCTGTACCCAGCCACCCTGAGGATCTGTTTGACCTCTGTGCACTGGCACAGACACTGGGATGACCAGGGGCACCATTGTGGCTTGCCTGCTTGAAGCACTGTCTTCCTGTTGAGGCACAATAAGGAAAGAGGCAGGAAGATTAGAAAAGGCAGAAGAGAGTTGAGGAAGTAGCAGGAAAATAAAGGAAAAGGGATTGAGATATAAAAAGAGGAAGAAGTCCAAGTGGTCATATGAGCTTTTTTTGCATTCGGCTTAATTTAAACAAAAAGAATCAGAATTACTGTTTCTGAACAGAAATACCTATTCTTTCTTTATTTTTTGTAAAATTTGAATCACTAAAAAGTCCCCAAGATACAGACATACATTTCTTACATTCACCAGCCACTTTATTAGGTACAGCTGCTTTAACTGCTCATCAGTACAAATATCCAATCAGTTAATCACATGGCAGCAACCTGGTGCATTTAGGCAAATAGACACGGTTAAGATGATCCGCTGAAGTGCAAATCAACCACTTGGAAGAAATGTGATTTAAGTGACTTTAAATGTGGCATTGTTGGTGCCAGATGAGCTTGTCTGAGTATTTCAGAAACTGCTGATCTACTGGGATTTTCCCACACAAGCATCTCTAGGGTTTACAGAGAATGATCAGAAAAAGAGAAAATATCCTGCGAGCAGCAGTTCTCTGGGAGAAATGCCTCGTTGATGCCAAAGATCAGAGGAGAATGCCCAGACTACTTTGAGCTGTTAAGAAGGCAACAGTATCTTCAATAATAACAATCAAGATACGCAGAAGAGCATCTCTTAACTCACAACATGAGCTACAGCAGCAGAAGACCACACTGGGTGCCACTCCTGGCAGCTAAGACAGGAAACAGAGGCAACAACTCAAACAGGCTCAACAAAATTGCACAACAGATGAAAAATGTTACCCGGTCTGATGAGTCTCAGTTTCTGCACCGACATCCAGGTGGTAGGTCAGAATTTAGTGTAAACAACAGGATAGCGCACCACGTCACTGAGCTCATCATCTCAAACTGTTCTTGAACATCCCAGTGAACTCGGTGCACTCAAATGGCCTTCGCAGCCACCAGATCTCAATCTGGCTGAGCACTTTTGGGATGTGGCAGAACTGGAGATTCATGCAATGGACGTGCAGCTGATAAATCTGCAGTGTTATGTCATGACATCAATATGCATCAAAATCTCTGAGGCATGTTTCCAGCACCTTGCTTTAGTTATGCATACACTAGCAGATCTAGTTGTACCTAATAAAGTGTCCAGTGAACATAGAAAGCACAAACAAATGCAAATAAAGTTCAAAAATATATTATTTGAATAAAAAGTAGCAATGACAACAACAACATGATACTATCATGTCAATCTGGACAAATTTCTCTGAGGAAACTCATTTAATCGATGCCACAGAGGAGTAAAGAATAGAGGGAAACATTTACCCAATAAAGTGGCAGGTGAGTTTACGTTTAAGATTTAAAAGCACCTACATGATAAAGAAGTAACTTCTTATTTTCCTCAACCAATAAACGCATATCAGCTTGAAACGCCATATTTAAGAGATCAATTAAAAATTAAAATTTAAAATAAACACCACAGAGCAGAAACATTAAAGTCTCTTTCAAAACATGTGTATTACACCTGTAAAAAAACAAAAAAACAAAACAAAAATAGAAATATATAAAATTTCATCATAGGGCTTTACAAGCACATACTTTTGCAGGCTTTCGGAGACGTCCACATGCCTGCCTGGTATTTCTGCTCATTCTAACTCAAAGAAAAACTAGCAAAATGAGTAATCCTGGCTTCTAGTGGTGGGGGTTAAAGCATGAATCAGTTTTGTGATTCATAATTTAGGCAAAGTTAAGAACAAAAGTAAAGACACTCGAGTCTCGTCTCCTGACCTAGAAAACAAAGTGCAGTTTAACTAACCACAACGCAACAGCTCTGGGTTGTGAATCGCCACCTTAAACCTGTTTGGCGTGTAGTGGGAAGAAAAGGAGTGTAGCTATACAGGTTGACAGTGCTGCCCCTCCCTAGCTCTGCTGAATGACTGGGAAAAGGCCTGAGGAATGTGGAGGTGTGCAGACATGCAGCTGCTCCAACGTGCGCGCGGTGCAAGAAAGCCTCCGATAAGCTTCGTAACCCCCTGAGGGAAGAGGACTACCTGTCCGTGTGCTCGCGTTAAAATGGACTCAAACTGAGTTTTACTCATTTCTGCAACTTGTGTTTATGTTTTTAAAAAAAAAAAAAAACTGCTAAAGAAACCTTAAAGAAGCAGGCCCCAGTGGGTGTGCCACGCTTAGAGTAAATATTATATATCCTGAATAAAACGACAGAGGGTATCATCTTTCATACAGCAGTAAAATGAGGAGAGCAGATCAAAAAGGCGAACCTTCAGTGAACGGCAGACATTCAGGTTTCACCAGATACGTTGTCTGCAGTATCGATGTGCAACTTGTTAAAACAGCCCGCAATGGCTGATGCTCAACAGCTGCACGAGTCGAGTAAACAAGCCCAAGAAAAGGATTTTGTAAACCATAGGGAAGTTCTGCATAGAAACAGAGTCCTTCCTCTTTGTACAGCTGCTTGCCAACTTTGCCAGATGAGAAAATCTGCTCTCACTTGCACAAATTAGCTGCCTGCCCCGTTCCCTCTCAAGCAACCTGAGCCTAAAGAGAGTATTTTATTTCTTTTTTTTTTAAATCATATTACTCTAATAAATGATTGATATATTCCCTACAGCAGCAGTGTAATGAGCCATTTCTCTTTTACCTTTACAATTTTTGCAGGCAGGGACTCCATCTCTGACGCCTTCTGTGCCAGGGTTTCCAAGTTGATCTCCTTGGATGCCCTCCTTCTCCTACGGATGACCCCTCCTGTTGTCACTTGGCTTTCCCCTGCTTTCGCAGCCTGCGCACCCGCTACTCCGTTTTGGGGTGGTGGAGGCTCTTTGGCTTGAGACCAGATGTTTGTGGAAGGGGGACCCAGTGGCGACTGCCCCTCCCTGGAAAGGCGACGCGAGCGCCGAGGAGCAGCCGCGTTTGCGGGCTCTGTGGGATTTGTGCCGGCCTTTTCAGGGCATTGATCAGGAACGGCTGACGCGTCACAGCTTTCAGCCTCCCCTTCCTGCCGCGGCTCCGCCGACTGAACATCTTCTTTGGACCCAGTTTCAGATGGAGGCGGCTCGGCAGGCTGATAAGCGACGAAGTTTTGGGTCTGCTGCTGTTTTGGTTGCACCTGTGGCTGTGTCGCGTCTTGCTGTGGCACATTTTGCTGCTGTAACTGTTGCTGTTGTTGCTGCTGCTGTTGTTGCATTTGCTGGATTTGTTGCTGTCTCTCCTGGAGCTGCTGCTGATGATACTGTTGCTGCATTTGTTGCTGCAGCTGTTGGATTTGATGCTGCTGGATTTGGTGCTGCTGTTGCTGCAAATGTTGCTGTTGTTGCTGCTGCTGCTGCTGCAGCTGAATCTGATGCTGTTGATGCAACTGTTGTTGCTGCTGCTGCTGTTGTTGTTGTTGTTGGTGATGATGGTGATGATGAATTTGTTGCTGCTGCTGTTGTTGTTGCTGCTGCTGCTGCATCTGGTGTAGAAGCTGCTGCTGAGTTTTGGGCTGCTCGCTGTAGGGCAGGTTCGGAATTGCCTTGTTTGCTGGAAAAACCGAGTAATAACCAGATGAGAACTGTTGCTTGCTGGGTCTGAATGTTGCCTGGAAGGGCTGCAGCATGGATCCCTGCAAACCATGAGGTGGCACATGTGACTGGCCTTGGAGCTCCACGCCTTTGTGGCTGTGTTGATAGGCTTGCAGCTGAGCCTGGTGCATCGCCGTCGCTGCAGCATGCTGTTCCCACTCGATCCCCCTGCCTTGAGCTGGAGCCTGTGTGGCATCTCTATAAACCTCCACAGGTCCGGACAGCTGATTTTCCCCTCCCATCGGCAGAGCTACACCTTCGTGGACTCCCTTGTGGAATGTCATCTGATTCCTGACATTCACTCCGCTCATGTAGGGGCCAAAATTCTGCCCCCAGGCCGACACAGGAACTTCCTGGGACCAGCCAGGGGCCTGTAAGGAGTCCTGGTGCATCCATTTTACTGGAGCACCCTGTTGATAGTGCGGTAAACTCTGGGGCCCTTTCTCTTGATTATAAACACCAGAGCTGCTGGCAGAGTCACTGTGGCTTGACTCTAAAGCTGGCGGTCCCATACCATAATAAACCTCCCCTGGGTGCTGCACAGCCTCTTTCATGGCTGCAGCACGGTGCTTACCACTCTTGTCAGTATTTACTTGAGCAGGAAGACTCATAGTAATAGAGCTTTCAGTCCCGATCTGTGAGCGTGCAAAAGCAAGTTGGTGCCTCTGTAGTGCGCTTTCACTGCTTGTGGTGAAGAAATTCTTTAACTGTGTATACAGAGGTATCTGGGAGGAAATATAAATCCCAAAGGAAAGCACAGGGTGGAGAACACGCAGTCCTCCTTCAAGAATCAAATCTGAGGCTCGCTGTCCATCCTCTTTATGGGTGCAAGACCTTACGATAGAAAGAAGAAGTCAGACACTTTTGTTTTCTTAGAAGACAAAGTTTTCACTCGACTCTCAGTCGTCTTTGGCAATGAGGAAATTGAGGCCTACACCAGCAGATAGCCCCGTTAGAGTAAAGTGAAAATATACAGAACTGCACGCAGATTGAGCAGAGAGAAAGAGTGCGCGCAGAGAGGGCATTACAAGTTTCGAAGGGACAGACAGACCTAAACACGGAGGCGCTTACAGTGTAGCTGCCATTTGGCACAACAAGAAATACAGGAAACGAAGGGGCTCGTGCAATCACCCGAGCGATAGCCAGTGATGTTTGTGTGAGAGGAGAAAAAAAGAGCAATAAGGAAGCGTCTGAGGAGCGCAAGCTCTTAGGCAATACAGCAGATTAAAAAGCATTACTTACACACCGTGTGATCACCTTATCAATGGTGCAAAGAGTCGCCCGTGTCCAACTCCACGGAGTCACTTTGGTTTCGATCAACTGCGCGCAGCTCCATGAAGGGATCGTGCGCAGCAAATGTCATAACTCTTGACAACTTTCCCTTGAGTTTCACAGCGCGCAATATGGCGAGCAGGCGAGCGAGCAGCCCCGCGGAAATACGCTCCAAAGTCCGGCCAGGGCCCGGGGCAGGCTCAGTAACGCCGTAGTTACAATGTTGCACACTGTATCCGCAAAACCGTGCACTTCCAGGAAAACATGTCCACAACTTTCCCCCCCTCCACCTCCTCCCCTCCTGCACGCAACGTAAGTAAACCCACACGCGAGACGCTGAACGTGCAGCGGCCCACTCGGGCACTTCCTCAGATCAGTGCGCTTTCGCTGAGAGGAAAGCTCCGAGTGTTTAAAGCCGCCGTTTCGGTTTGTCCGAGGTGCGCGGAAAAAGAAAAAAAGTCTGCGAAACTGCGCAAAACACGCAGAAAGTTGTGCACCTCGAAACGCACCGCCTCACCCCAAAACAGCTCAAGTCACATCCTGTTATCCAATCCGATTGTTTGGCCACTCCCATCGCCGTATCCGTGTGCGTTTGTTTCTCAGTGGCGGCTTCCCCGGAAATCGGAGACTGGGCTCGTCACACGGACGCAGTTTGTTGTTGTTGGTTAAAATCAGGCCTCCAACCGGGTTTACGTTTGGATAATTCATGTGGTTCAACAAACCCCAGCTCTTCGATTATATTTTATTCATCGTTTTATTCATTAAAGCGGGCTTATTACACGTTATTTAAAGCCCAGCTACTCACTTTTATCATTTCATCCATGTTTATGTTTTTAACAAGAAACCTATTTTAAGCAGCTTCTCTGTTTCCTGCCAGAGACGAATACATTTCCCGTCATCTGCATCTGTCCACAGTGTTATTTACGAGCAGGCACCACACTGATTACCTGGGGTGCATGCACAAACCATTTTGTGCCTCATTTTTCACATGCAGAAGACCCACCTACACCCACCAGCCACTTTGGTGGTACACCTGCTCAGATACATTTTGGCATGCAAACATTGTCAACATGGCCTACTGAATTTAAACAGAGCATCAGAATGGTGGAAGAAAAGTCAATGACGGATAGTTTTTATCTTCTCTATTTAAATGGGTTGTTTAATGGACTGTACCTAATATTATTGTTCACCCAGTCACGTGCACATTTATGCAGGGTCTTTTTTTCCCTCTAAGCCTTAAGTTCTTCCTCACATTCCCACAGACTCACTCATATTACAAGGGATGCATCGGGAGAGTTCAGTCTCTTGCCCAAGGATACTTAGACATACAGACTGGGTAAGCCAGGGATTGAACTACCAACCTTCTAGCTAGTATATGAAATGACTTCTCATTTAAAGGAAATATGGGGCTTCAGATAAACCACTGATAACAATAAGGATAACCTTATATCAAGATTTTAATATGTATTTATTTATTTATTTTTGTGGCTTTTACTCCAGAAAGCGTGGATGCTTTCTGGAGTAAGAGCCAGAAAATCAGGAATCATTTCGGACTTGCACAGACCAAAGACACGCTTATTTGGTTAAGCAGTGATTCTATATTGCGTGTAGGTGTGAAGCTGAGAGTGTGTCTCTGTTGGTTAAATAAAATAAATTAAATATAAATACAGAGCCCCAAACCTCCTCTGGCATTAGCATCAAGACAAAAGCTGTGCACTAGGAGCTTTGTGGCAGGGGTTTCCACAACTGAGCAGCTTCTGAAGGTGCAATGTGAAAGCGGCCCAGCGCTTTTGCCCATATAGTTTATGTGGAACGGGGCTCTGATGCTTTGACTCAAACATTTTGTTCTTCACCTGCTTGTTTTTGTTAAAACAAACTTGAGGAGTGACAGGTGGCTCTGATTGAAAATCTAAAGCCACTGCATGCTCATATAGTAGTCGACTTGCAGTAAATGTTTTCTTGCTTCTCTGTATTTAACAGCAACATTATTCTAAATATTGACATCATCCTGACTTTAGACTCACAAGTAAAACAGAACTCATCAATAAAATGTTTGCTAAGGTCAGAAATCCAAGAAGTCAAGTATACTTAGACTTCTTTTTTATTTTTAGAGGGGCTGCCACTGCTAGAAATTCCAAATGATGATGACAACTTTTATAAACAGTTGTTGACCTCATGCAACACACTTTATTTATCTTACTTTTTGATACTCATTGCATTTAAACACATAAATGAGAACACATCATGATTTCATGAAACAGATTTGTGTTTATTTTGCATGTGTTTCAAACACACATGCCTCTGTTTGTAGCACACATGTATAGTCAACTTTTGCATGTTCAGCTCTTTATCTTTGATTTTGTATCCCCATTGTTAGTGGGGCCCTGTATTATTGCATGCACATACAGTCAGCACATACATTCACAAAGACATAAACATAATACAAATATCAATTAAATTCATAGAAGAGAACACAAAAATAAAATAATAGTCAAGCTTAATATTAGACACACAAATGTGGTCACTTGGCTGCTGAGATCTACCCAAATGAGGAAAAGATGGGCCTTCAAAATGCACCTCTTTCAAATGCAGGAACTGGAATGTACCAAGTGTCACATAATCGCAGGGGAGGCCAAGAAATGTTTACTTTAAATAGGTTGTTTATTTTACGTGACATTTGAGTTTGGTATTCAGTTGTTTTTGTTTTTTGCATTAGATTATTGATAAGTTAAACTAACTGACAAACTAGTTGCTGTTTTATTTACTTCTTATAAGATAACTTCTTTGTGGTAGTTCCCCCGTTGGGCGTCTTTGGTGTGATCAGCCAGTATTTAAGTTCCCTTTTCTTTTGTGTCTGATAGGTCAGTTATATTTTCAGTCTGGTTTTGTGTTGTAGTTACTTTACCCTCATGCCTAACCAGCTGAGTCCCTCACAGTCTGTGTTTTTACCCCTTTTGGAGTATTTTGGAGACAAATGCTGGACTTTGTTCTCCACTTCAGGTTGACATTATTTTGTTGATTTAGATCATAAATGCTTAGAATAAATAAGCTAATAAATGATGCATTATCACAACATTTGCACAGAACAGTAGATTTAAGCTGCAATCTCTGCATGTCTTCCTTCATTGCTTCCATGAACCTCCTTAGTGGCCTTCCGCTTTTCCTCCTGCCTGTTAGCTTCATCCTCAACATTCTTTGTCTAATATATCCACCATCCCTGCTCTTCGCATGTTGAGACTACCTCCACCTCCTTACACTCTCCTCCATCTGCTTACTAATCTCACCATAGATGACAATGTGGTCTGCAACCATCACAATCCATGGAAACTCCGGCCTGACATTTTCCTTTAACCTCTTCATCACAATGGCAAAGAAGAAAGGCTATCCCTGATGTAATCCCATCCCCATGTTGAACCCATCTGGTGCTGTGCAGTACAGCAAATGTTGGTATAGAGCCAAAAATAAGTAAATACAGGGTTATACCAATACTGATATTGACACTTTTAATATACCAAAGGCAGATAATATAGGGGAGAGCAGTGTGTCATCACTTATGAAATGACCACTAAAACACTGTGATGTTTTACTTTCCATGGGAACATACACTGAACTGAGGCTAGAAACAAAGTATCGATCCTATCAAGCTAGTATCGATCTGATACTGATATCAGCATTGGCATCGATGCTATCGATATTTCGAACGGCCCGCCCATCTCTTCCTTCTGCCACTCCTAGGCATACCTGACATTTATTTGCTCATAACAAATGAATGTCAGAACTTTGGGATAAAGTATATCTGAATTCCACTTAAAGTCATACTTTGACATTTTTCGCGGCCCCATTGGCTTTTGGGCCCTCGTGTTGCCATTTGTTTTGTTTTTTTTGTAAAGAAAGAAACGTAATCGTCCCTGGAGACAGTGTGTGTCGCGAAGTGAAGGCTTATCGGTATTTTTTTCAAGGGCACAAAGCTGCGGCTCCCACTTCGTTTCTCAGCCGCTGTATTCAGCACTAACTCCTTTCCTCTGGAGCGGTCTCCGTCAGCGTCTCGCGGATGCGGGACTTTGTGGAGCAATCAGTGGACTCGAGTTCTCTGACGTCACCGCCGCCGCTGCTGAGAGAGAGCGTTCGGGCATCAGCAGCAGGCTAGCTGGCTAACTGCGGCTAACGTCAGCTATGGTCCACCACCATTGTCTCATTTCTGAAATAAACAACTCATTGGAACCACTCGCATAGCTCGGAGTACGCCGGGAGCATGGGGACCGCTTGGATTTTACACTCTAGCCGAAATCGCGATAGCGCACAGGAGCGAGGTGAAAGAGGCTTGCTACCTAACCGTTATCCATTGGTAAATGTGCTAGTTAGCTTGTTTACAGGACCACCGCAGTGAACACTGTGTGCTGGCGAGGGTACCCTCTGAATGGCTTATCTTATCTAACGTCAACTGAATATTCTCTGCTATCTGTGTTATGCTTTAGCTGTGATTCCAACTAACTACACTATAGTAGGTTCTGTCTTAAAAAAAAATCAGCTAGAGAAGGTTTGGGTTTTAAATGCCCCTTTGAGAGACGTGAGCTAACATTCACATATGAGCCACATGCTCCGGTCAGAGCACAGTAAGATGACCTGTATGTTCTGTGGATTCAGCATCACGAAGTTTGCAGTGTTTTGAAACAGGAAACTGACCTGGTCTCTAAAAGCTGTCCCCTCTTTGCAGTGAAGTGCTTGCGACACTGATGCCAGCTGTAGGCTGTAGCTGAGAGCACTCAGGATGAGTGGGGCTGGAGAGCACACAGACATCCTGTCGGTGGGAGACGTGGTCAGAGACAGATGGAAAGTGGTAAGTCCCACTTTAGAAGGAAGAAAAATCATGCTGGTTCATTTCTTCACTATAATACACTTGTGCTGACAATAAGAATTACCTTCCTTTTCAGGCCAGGAAGATAGGTGGAGGTGGGTTTGGGGAAATCTATGAGGTTCTGGATCAGCTGAGCCAGGCCACAGTGGCATTGAAAGTTGAGTCTGCTCAGCAGCCCAAGCAAGTGCTGAAGATGGAAGTGGCTGTGCTGAAGAAGCTTCAAGGTGAGTTATACTGTGCCAAATCACTGGGAGAGTAGCTGTACAGGGTGTTTTCTGCACTTAAATGCATTTGGCACCCATCAGAGAGTTTTTGGGCTTCCACCAAAACATAAAGGAAATTCACTAGGACTGCAATTTTTGAGACATATTTGTGAGTGGAGGTGAATTTATTCCAGGTTAGACTACATTTGTGTTCATGAAATGACAAAAAAACGACAGGGAGATGCAGAGTCTTGTGTTGTCAGGTAACGCAGACTCTTTGTCTTAACTAAATGAAGACCATTCAAGATTAAGTGCAAAGTCACTCCCCACAGGCTCGTTTTGAAAAACCCTGTTTGGGGGAAAAATAGTATGCAAGATGCCTTTTCTACCCTTTCTTCCTAAAAAATAGAATTTCTTTAATTCAATTAAAGTTGTTATTTCATGTAAATGTGGGTCATCTAGAGCACACAACACTGCAAAAAATGTGGTGTATCAGAATCATGCTTTGCAGCTTGTTCAAGCAGGAAAGTAATGGATGGCTTGTGCATTATCTCTAAGGAAATGTCTAGGAATGTACCACTTCATCGATATTTGCCTGGTTGACTGCAGTTGGTTCATTGGTAAATGACATGACATTCAGAAAAGGCAATGGCTTTTTTTCTGTGGTCTCCTGTCGTTTTTGCAGTCTTTATAAAGGGTGTGATACAAAGCTGAGATAATTCTTCTTTTCCCCTTGTGCAAAATGGAATATGTAACAGAAATGCAAACTATACAAACAGAAGAAGAAGAGCAAATTCTTGTTTTGTACATTGGCTTTTGTACATTATCTTATTATTACACATAATCGGTGCTGGAAAATATGTATTACTGAAAGAAATGTGTATATATATTTTATATACTATATATATTTATTTGCTTTTATTAAAATATATACCGTATACAGTATAATTCTAATAAATAATAATAAAAAATAGATATCTTGGTTCAGATTTACTAAGCCAGGCTGCAGGCATTAAAAATGCGCAGATGATGGAAGGGTGTAAAATTCTTCGGGTGGTCTACTAACAATGCAGTAAATTCATTTTCAGCTCATTTAAGTAATGACCAGCAGTCTTCCAACAGCAGTGCAAATTAGCAGCTCATACATGAGGGAGCGAGTACTCTACTAACAAAAATGATACAGTGTAACACAGTTTTACACATTTTCTTTATATCATAGAAATTTAGACCAATGATAGGCAGCTGAAGGAGAATCATCTTGTTTCTGATATAATGGCTAACTCTTCTCATCTGTCTTAGAGGTTGAGACAGCTGTTCTCTGGATACGTCTGACAGCTCAAGTGGTGCAGAACTTTTTCACGATCTCTGTGTGAAGCTGAAATCTGTCAGTAACAGCTGACCTGTACGACGTGTAGAGGAGCAGAAAACTTTATTTGCTGTCACATCCTGACCCATACACATATTGAACTTACTGTTGATTCTTACTGTTAATGTGCTCTCTGCGTTTTTTTTCTGCCTGCCACGTGAGGCTACAGTCAGTATTGCATGGCGTAGGAGTCAGACGTGAATCCAACACATTTCAGATGCGTCCTGTTAATTGCTTCATTTTCTCTGATATTTTAATATTGCATGTCGTAGATCTGTTACTGGAGAGCAAAACAAAAAACTGCATTGGAGTCAATTTGTAATGGAGCAGAGCGCTGTATGCAGACACACTCATCTGTGTGTTGAAATATGAATTAAAAACCCGAAACACTGTAAACACATTGCTGACTGTATAAAGTAAGTTGGCTGTCTGTTATACCCAACACACGACACAACCTTGTACAGTGATGAGCCACCTCTAATTCCTTTATATTTTGGTAGGGAAATGGGTATGCTTTCACTGCATTGGCAGTGTGTTTGACATCATTGTCGTGGTAACAAATAAAGTCATTGCCAATCAAATACGTCCCAGATGATGGATCAAAACCTCTTTCCTGATCTTCCCTATACTTATTGATGATAACTGGATTAATCACTCCATAAGACCAGTTACCAGACGTGTTGATTTGGGCTGGTATTTCTTTTTAGGCCTGCCTTTTCTTCTTTTGTTCTCCACTTGTCCAGTTTCCTTAGATTTTTCTAAGGACATGCTTCACACCATGCAAATATGCCAAATTATCAGCTAATAGTTCTTTGGGAATCACCGTGTTGATGTAAAAATACTATTTTATGTTTGTCAAACTGTGTTATCTTTGACGTTTTTCTTTGAGTCAGCTAAAAACATTGGAATGAGTCATGTTTTTGCAACAGGCTGCTAGTATCAAAGTGCCTAAAGATGCATTTTAAGAACTGGTTCTTTGCTGACTTTTCTGTTATGTGGAGATAGCACTGGTTCATTGAGTTAGGTGTTTTTTTTATATATGCAAACAAACAAATAAAAATCATTCCTTTGACAATGGGCCGGTAAAAAGTCTAAACGGAAAATGAGTGGAAAAGCAACCAATGTCCAAAGATAAATTTTGAAAGACCTTCAAAAAGCCTGGAGAACTATTGCTCTAAAAAACACAAAACAAGAAAGCCTGACTCATTTGAAGCAAAAAATAAAGAAATGAGTGGTGGCTCAAGACTTTTGCACAGCACTGTATATCTTGTATAGGGATCTAATCCTTTGATGGGCTTGGCTCTAAACAGGTTCAGGGTGAGACTGGGTAAAGAGCTGCAAGGCACACACAGATTTGAGTCATCCACCCTTGCTAGGTGTGCGCTTGTTCTTGTAACACATTCCCTGTCATTCAAATAAATTCAGATTCGTAGAAGCAACGATCACAATCACAGACATGGAATAAAACACGCTTTTTTCTGTGTTAAATTTAGCACAATTTGCAGTAACTTTCCTGCCATAAATCATATTAGTAGGATTTGCTTAAATTAATCTCTGGCCCCAAATTTTCTGGAGCAAAAGTAGCACTGACTCTGAACCTTATTAGTAAATCCTGATGGTAGTTTTTCAACACCAAATAGGGTTTTGAACATGAAGATGGGCATAGCTCAAACTGTATAAATCTTTCTTTCACAGGCAAGGACCACGTGTGTCGCTTTGTGGGCTGTGGTAGGAATGATCGCTTCAACTATGTGGTGATGGAACTCCAGGTAAGAGCCTCGCAAATCAGCAGTAGTTCATTTAATCTGCTCTACTTCTTGAATTTGACAGTGTTGACTTTCTCTCTGAAGGGGAGGAACCTTGCGGATTTGCGCAGAACGATGACCCGCGGCACCTTTTCCGTCTCCACAACTTTAAGACTTGGCAAGCAGATTTTAGAGGCCATTGAAAGCATCCATTCTGTCGGCTTCCTGCACCGTGACATTAAACCAGTAAGTCAACCCTTGGGTTAGATCTTATTTTATTTGAATATTACAAACAGAAACCTTTAAACTTGTTTGTTTCTGTTAAAATTGTAGTCAAACTTTGCGATGGGAAGACTAGCCAGCACCTGCAGGTGCTGCTACATGCTCGATTTTGGTTTGGCCCGTCAGTTCACCAACTCCAGCCAGGAAGTCCGTCCAGTAAGTACTCTGTGCCGATTATACTAGAGCATAGTTGGGCTTTAAATCATAAAGGTGCAGTGGAACGCCGACTTACGAATACCCCATTTAACGAAAAATTCAAGTTACGAAGGCACTTAACGGCAATATTTCTGCCCGTGTTACGGCAAAATGCCCGCGTAACGAAATCCGCTGGCTCTGATTGGCTGAGCCCAGAATGCCTACAATGCCCACAATGCCTTCCGAATCATGTGACAACCCCCTTGGCTTTCGTACTTGCGCTTCGCTGTTCCACTTGAACGACGTTGTTGCAGTTAGCAATTAGCCTATAGCCTATCGTTCACTCAAAAGGCGCGATGGGTGCTTCGACTTAGGAAAATATTCGACTTACGAAAGACCCTCGGGAACTAATTAATTTCGTAAGTCGGGGTTCCACTGTACTTGTATACATAATATTATATGCTGAGACATGGTTTTATAGCATAGTCTGCCAGCTGTTAAAGGCTTTAGTTTGGAAATTGATTTTAAATAGTGCCCAAAATAAATCAAAAAGAAGTTAGAAATGCATCACCCATGTTCTGTATATAAAAGTGCCAGTATGTATGTACACACGTAGACTCCCTGTGTAGTGTTGTGCAGTTTAAAATCCTAACTTGATCTTAAACAAAAAAAAAATATTGCTCTAGAGCACCAGAGCGTCATCCAGGTGTAATCTAGGGATTACAGAGTCAGAGGTATACATTAGAGTTCACACACAACTGCTGCTTTAACTCAGCATGTCATCATGTGACGTGAGCCTGGGACTCCACACTCAGAGCTAAAGTGTGTACAAGATGAAAACGGTAAATTCAGTTTCCTTTTAAATATAGAAATGAGAAAAATACCCAAATGTTACTTATGAGTTTTAAATGTGGTTTTAGCTTTGTGTTTGCTTTACATTTACACCCGTTTATCACTATCACTCTGCCAAATATCTCTTTTCTTTCAGCCTCGTCCCGTGGCAGGCTTCAGAGGAACTGTGCGATACGCTTCAATCAATGCTCACAAGAATAAGGTGAGCTTGCACTGTAGATGTATTGAGCACATCGATTATATGGAAGTTGGATGTAGCCCCTGAGTCTGAAAAGTGAAGTGCCTTAAACTTAGCTTCTCTTTAATGGCCAGCAGGGGGCGACTCCTGTTGTCACAAAATAGAGTTCGGGTTGTATAGAAGTCTATGGGAAAACAGACCTTGCCTCCTTCGCTCTGTGACCTCAGTAAAAGCTTCCCTAACGAGATAATGACCCAGTGGCTGGTTTCAGATCATAATGAATAAAACATGAAGTTTGTCAGTCTAAGAGTCAGAAAAGAGGGTTGTCTAGAATATGCTCAAATCATGTCTCAGATCCAATTTATCTATTGGATTCTAATACAATATATGGGTACGGTGAAAATTGCTCAAATCGGGGCTTCGTAACAGAACTGTGACATCACAGTGAGGAAACACTATTCCTGAGTATATACGTCTAGTTTTAGGAGCATATGTGTTTGTCACAGACATGGCAGGAAAGTCAAAATCCCTGCTGGCATTAGGTCCAATTTTACCCTTTAACCCCCGTGCCCCTTTTTCTTGTGTCCAAATTTGCAGGAAATGGGTCGTCACGATGACCTGTGGTCCCTCTTCTACATGCTGGTAGAATTTATGGTTGGTCAGCTTCCCTGGAGAAAAATTAAGGACAAAGTATGTGCCTCAGTGACTTCATTACTACATTTTAGCAATACACTGTAAGGTCATCCTCTCACTCTTTTCCCTCCCGTCTTCCCAGGAGCAAGTAGGAAATCTAAAAGAGACATACGATCATCGACTCATGCTAAAGCACCTTCCCTCAGAGTTTAGTACCTTCTTGGAGCACATCATGACCTTGGACTATTACACTAAGCCTGACTATCAGGTTGGCATTCACTCCCTTGTTTGGCTTATTTTGCATGTGCTGTTTATTCTTCTGCAGCTGTAAAATGCTGATGCATGTGTTTTCTTTTTATTCTCCGTGACAGCTCCTGATGTCAGTGTTCGAGAATGCCATGAAGAGCCACAACGTGCTGGAGAATGACCCCTATGACTGGGAGAAATGTGATTCAGAGGATATGCTGACCATCACTGCCGCAGCAACCACTGCTCAGCAGCTCACCCGCCTCACGCCAGCATACTTAGGGTACGTGTTTGAAATGCTGTAGGTCCATCGTTTAACTCACACTTCCTTCACACTCGGTTGGGTATGCGCTCAGTTATATAGCTGCAGCTTTTTTTAGACTCGAAATCTGCACAGTCAGATATCCCTGAGAAATCACTGCTCTAAATTATGTTATGGGAACGAGTTGCAAGGTGACCTTCCGGTCTCTTCCACAGCATGGCCAATGCTTCAGTGCTGCCAGGCGAGCTGCAGAGGGAGAACACTGAGGATGTCCTGCAAGGGGAGCGCCTCAGTGACGCTGACAACTGCCCCCCGATCCCCACGCCGACCACCCCTGGTGCAGACGTATGGGAAGAGATGGACCGTAACAAAAACCATAAACACGCTCAGCCACTGATCAGGAAGGTCAGTGGAATGTACTTTAATGTAAAGTATGATGCTCTTAGCTCTATGTAATATTCATACAGTACTGCTGCTCTTTTGTGCTGTTGGGTGGATCATTTTGCAACACTACGCTGGCTGCTCATGCCCCCCAGTCATTACACATCATCACCGAGTGTTTCCCATAAATATGATTTAAGAATACATTTACTTTTCAATGAGAAAAGCTCTCTCTGACCTCTGCTCCTACATCTTCCTCTGCTAAACTTTGGTTGAAATTGCTCACTGTCGTCCTGACGAATTGGTAAAGAAGAAACAACTTGGGCTGCCTTCCCCTCTTTTTAAAGTGTCTTGCTACAGTTTCTGAAACTCCTTCTTCCTCTTTCTTTTTTTTTCCCTCAGGTTGTGAGTGAGGATGAGCATAGTCAGAACCAGGGAAACCAAAGTCCAAACACCGGCTCCATGCAGAGCTCACCTAGACGGGTGCGTTCAGAGACCATGTTTTTGGAACGTGCTGCACCGTTGCTCCGGAGGATGAGACACAGCCAGAGCTTGGCTTTTGAAAAGAGGCTCGGACCAGAACCCAAGCCCACCATCGAGCGATTCCTTGAGGCCTAGTCAGTAATTAAAAATTACAATTAAACAAAAGCTTCAGCCTTTAAACAGACGCATTCTTACCTTAATGCTTACAATGTGTCATTTCAGCCTGGGCAAACAGCGGCCTGTCCTTTCTCATGTTGGAGAAAAGTCAATTCCTGAAAAAGGCCCTGAGCAGCAGATGTCTTCCTGCAACGAAGAGCGCTCTGGCACAGCAACCCCCGACCCAGAGGAAGCCGCAGCAAGCAGCGGCTTTGTTGCTGTAAACTTTAGTCCCGTGCCTCAAGAGGGAGACTCTCAGGAATGGGTGATGCTGGAGCTAGAGCAAGGATCTGGAGGAAGCAAGCCAGCAGCAGAAGCATCACCCGAGGGCAAGCCCGGGTCTCACATTGCTGCTGAGACGGAGAACCACTCGTCCGAGCGGCAGGATGGCCAGTCAACCGGTGTGCCCAGCAGCCCTGTGCTGTCACAGATGGCCATGCCTGGCACGTGGTTACTGGGACACAGGAGGCTGCCGGGCATGCTGGGACAAATGCCTTCAGTCATTATGGGAAGGTCCCAGATGGAGCAGGTAGGAATAACAATAATCTTGTTGTACATTAACTGAGATCAACACAGGGGAGATGAATTTGACTAAACAGGTTCAACTTAAGGCTGACTTCACACAGAGTTTGCACAGTTGCTATGCAAATGTAGATGCAATCTGAATGTTTGATGGATAATTTTAAGAATAAAATTTAGCAGCATACAACAGCAAAGAATATCCAGTTATTACATGCAAGGTTAACATTATATCAGTTAGCTATTGTATTTAATCTTAAATGTTATTCCCAAGTGTCAGTTGGTAGAGTCGTTGAATGTATAGAAAGCTAAGGCTATAATTATTTGGGGAACTTCTCTCTTTAAGCTTCAGTTGCATTGCACCTGCTAATTAGTGCTAAGTAACATACAAATGTTTCACTCACAGGAAACTGTAGTACAGACTTACTGGACAGGGTGTTAAAGTTAACTGCACTGCAAACCACATTTTACATGAGATGGCTGTTAAAAATACTCCAAAAGGCACCACCACTACAAGGAGAGAGGTCCAGTAAGTGGAGGTGGAGCCTAGCAGATAGCTGGTTGCTACAACCACCTATGTGGACATCCACCTGTGAATCACAGTCCATCCCTGTAATTTTAATCCTTAAAATAGTTTAATGGGCAGCTTCTAAAGATTAGGATTCCATGATGCCACCTTTGGCTCTTGCTTGTTGTTACTCATGTGTCGTCTCATGTTTTTAATTACAATTAACTGATCAAATAACCTGGAGGCTTAGAATGGAGAAATGTATTTTACTGATACCTCCTCCTTATAATTTTTACAACTTTTGTTTTTTACCATCTAATAATCATCTAATTCCCTTCAGTCCTCCAGCTGTGCGCCACAATCACCTGTACAGGAGACGAGTGATGCAATACCTCTAGAGGCACCATCTGGTAAATCTGAGGAAGGGAAGTTGGACTTGGCTCCTGTCCCAAGCCTTGCCAAAGGCCCCACAGCTCATCTGGCCAACGACAGAGACCCAGAGAGCGATTCTGGTCTGCCCGATCGCTCATCGGAACCGAATCAGCAGCCTCAAGCCGATACCGTGGGCGGTGCTGTGGAGAGCACAGTCACCGTGTCCTCCTCACCGCCTCCTGCTCTGCTCAAACGAAGGGACTCTCCCTCATCACCAAGGTTGAGTCGAATCCCTGTCCGAGATCCCAGCAACCCCCTGGACTCTCCGAGCAGGGACTTGAACATAGAGAAGCGTAACCGCTGGAGCAGTCCCATCCCTGGCTCCCCCACCCACTCACCCTCTCCATCTCTGTCCTGTGACAACCTCCCCTCCGCCCTGCCCAGAGACAGGCTCTCCTCAGACCGAGGCTCCAGATCCGACTGTGCAGGAGAAGACCCTCTCTCGCTGTCCTTGTCATCATGCAGTAAAAGTAAAATCCCACGTCCTGTGAGTGCCACGTTTGTGCCGGAGCAACTCACTAGCAGGTTTCTGCCCCGGCCACCTCCTGGGAAACCACCCATCCGTCCATGTGTAGACAACAGGTATGTGTGTCCAGACTGTGGAAATGTGATACAGTCATTGTTTTTCCCAGTAAGTTTTTTTTTTTTTTTCACCTGCCCAAGATCTATAATTGATGTACTACCAATAATTCCTGTTCTGAATTTTCAGGTGCTGCTAACCAGTTAACTCTAAACTCTGAACCAGTAAACAGTAAAATTTGCAAATGTCTGACGTGATTTGTGTGTAACTTTTGAGGACTTATGAATGCCCGCTCTAATCCACACACAAATACGAAGCGATTTGACCAAACATAAAATTAATTTACAAATGCATACGATTTTACGATGCATGCCCACGCAGAGTTTTGAGACTAATTTCATGCTGCCGGCTTCAGACAGATCCATGAATGTACGGAGTAGTCAACTCCCAGTGTAAAACTGGGACATCTGGGCAATATATAACTGTATATCTAACACAGCAGAGACAAAACAAATTTGTTTTATCAACAAAAGTGACAAAAGAAATGAAACTACAGCCTTACATTAAAAAAAATCAACTATATGATTCTGTTTGAGAAAACAGAGTTTAAAAAAAAAAAAAAAAAGGAAAATATGGCAAATTTTAATTTTTTTTTCTTTGACTGCTTCAAAAATCAAAGCATCCCTCCGTCATATTAAGTCTGTTTGGAAAACAAACAACAACAAAAGGATGGACACTGCCAACAGGATAAGCATACAATGAAACTGGAAGCACTGCTGAACTTTGTGTATACAGACAAACATAAACAATCATACTATTAAAATAACAGAATAATAAAAAAATAGGTTCTTTACTATAATAAATTAGAACAATAAATAAATATGTAATAATCCTAATGATAGCAGCTAATACTAATACACAGTAATTCAAATAGCTGTTGCTGAGAATTTGCTTTGTTTTGTTTTTGTTTTTTTGCAGACGGCGGCGGTTAAGGGTGCGTGCCAGCAGCACCAGCGACGCAGACTTCCTGGCGAGCCTGACCCAGCTGATGCAGGACCGCAGCGGGATGCTCTTCAGCCCGCCTCCTTGCCCTCGCAGCTCATCTTCCTCCCTACAGCGTTCGCTCAGCTCCTCCCCGTCCCGGGAGCTCCGCGACAGCGGGGCACTGCAGGGCCGTAGCCGCTCTCCGTCTAGCTTATCTGGCTCCCCTCCTCGGCACGCTCACCCTCCGGACAGGTCTGGCGGGCTGGGTCAGTGGAGCCACGGCTCCAGAGGAAGGGGTTCGATCTACGAGGGTAAAGGCTCCGGCAAAGTGACTTGATGTGCCCGTGTTTCCACACAAATGACTGATCCGTATCGTGCAACTTGTAGCGAGAGGCTGCCTCACATCCAGTCACCCTGATAGCATGTGTAAATATGGTATTTACTCAAGGGAATGTACTGTATGTAATGTAAAGTGTATGATAAATTGTATTTATTTATTTATCCATTCATTCCTTGGATGTGTCTCTCAGAATACTTGACTTTGGTGGCTTGATACCTGCAGCGGAAACACAAATAGTGAGAAAATCTTGAGATTGCCAACTTTTACCTCTCATATCACTACACTCTCTTAACACTCCATATAGGCCTACTATGAGACCAAAAAGGTTACGTTTAATACTTGAGGGATGTAAAAAAACATAAAATAAAGTGATGCTAATTGTAGATATGTACCATTAGGAAAATGGTATACACTAATAGAGACCATGTACTCACATTTAGAACACTATAGTAGTAAACAACACCACAAGCAGCACACAGACATCAGCATTCATGTACAGAAGCAGGGCATGCAGTCCCATATTGACCTCACTCCTGTAAAACTGCTAGATTAATTATAGTATGTAACAATGACTTGCTCATTTTGGCATATCAGAGTGTAGTAGTGTGCTCTTACTTTGCTATAAAGTATTTAACATGCAGAAGGCATCAGCATATTAGAATGTACATGTTTAAGTGCACTCATACTTTAGTATTGTAAACGTGCATGAGTGTCTTTGCAAATGATTTCTGGGTTGTTTTTTGTTTTGGTTTTTTTTTTTTTTTATTTGTACAATCGGCTGAAGCATCTGCATTTTTATTGAGCTGCTTCTGATCAAAATACATCCATGACATAGACCAGCAATGACTTGGACTATTCCTTCTCATGAATTTTGAAATTGTATCTTGTTGTTGTGCTTCGTGCTTATCTTAAAGACAGTTTTAATATAGTTTACATTGTAAGTAAGTAAACAAATGACAGCTCCCCAAAAAAAGGCTTTCCACCCCTTTACGTCTCTGCTCCTTGATAATTAACAGAATTTCTGCAAACAGTTTCTGTTAGAATCAGCCAGTTATCAGACAAGGGGGAAAGAATGCACAGATGAACCTCGACTGAGCACGCTCAAGTGGTACATTTTATGAAAGTCATTTCCCCTGAGAACAAACTCTTGTCAGATTCCGTTGAAGCAGCTGCTTTTGGCGACAGATGCCTCTGCAAGCGCAAAACAGCCTGCTGACAATGGTGGTTGAATGTTGTGGTAGAGCTGAAGGGTTACAGATAACAGCGATAAGATGGAGGCATCTGTTATTTCACAGATTTAAACTGAAAGAAGACAGTGTGTTAGCGGCAGCAACTAACAGGAAGTTAAAGTGAGGTCAGACATCTAATATTTAGATAAAGGTAGATTAAGTATACATCACACTGTGTGGTCTTTAAGATATGATGAGGCCTGATTACCTGCATACAGTAGTTCATGATACTGTGATGATCACATTATCAGCTTAATACAGTACTTTTCTCTTGGAGTGGAGGCTTACTTGTTTTCCTAAAAGTAGAATGGAAGACAGAGACTTCAGCTATCACAGCCCTCTACTTAGTTGTGTTGCAACAGGACTTCCCATGATGCACTGAGCACTACAATTCCATTGATGTGCCATGATGTGATAACGTTTGTCTACTCAATCCGTGTTTGTGTTTTATCTTCATCTCTCTATGTTCTTTTCTTTCCTTTTCCCTCATCTCCCCCAGTTGTTTACAGCAGAAAACCACCCTCCCTAAGCCTGGTTCTGGTCTCTTCCTGTTAAAAGAGAGTTCTTCTTTTCACTGTTGCCAAGTGTTTCCTCGTAGGGGATTGGTTGATTATTGGGATTTTCCCTCAAATATTGTAGGGTATTTGTTGGCTCCATAGTTTAGTGGATTGGATGTTTGTTTGGCAAATGAAAGGTGGCAAATCCGCTTTGGGGTTACGTCAGGATGAGCATGCAGAATAAAACGCCAAATCTAACATGTATAACTACTCGCTGTGACAAAAGAGCTGCCAAGGGTTTCATTGTAAGATCTTTAGCTTTAGTGCAATATAAATTCAAGTGAACCAGCGTACAACTTCAACAGTTCCATTAGTGAAAATTTCTTAACATTTAAACGCTAATTTTTTATATGTAAAGTAAGATAAGTGTTCTGGATTCGTAGTCATCCAACATGCAGGAAAGTGTAAGAAAAATCTTTATAGTAAAAAATATGTTTATTTACAATATAAGGTAAGCTGACAAACAGTTTTTATTTCATAATGAAAGGTCTTTAAAAGTTATGCATACATATATTCTGCTCTCCTCCAATTAGCATACGGTAGTTCATAAACAGCCAGGAACTGTACTAAATGTGTGACATGCTTAATTATAGAAGGACAAAACTTTGAGTGGATGACAAAAATGGTTGGAACCCTAAATGAGAAGCCAGCACCACATGAAACCTAAAAACCGCAGGTTTCTTTTGAGGTCTAGAAGAGCGGCGCAGACTGTCTGGGGTCGTCTGGTAAAACGCTGATGGAGTCCTCCGCCTTTCCACACAGCATGCAGAGCATAGTATACTCCTGGACAACACAGAAAAAGACCCGTAAAGTAACAGAATCCACAGTGTGAACCTCTACCGGTTTGGTGACGACAGCGCTACTTGCCTGATATTCATCGACAACAGAGAATGTGTATTCATGCCTGGCGATGACGTGGTCACAGTTTTTACAAACATCTGGAAAGACAAACAGATGACGGCATTATTTTTAAACTGCTTCTGGATGGGTTTTCCCACAGTCTGGAAGTAAAAAAAAAAAAAAAAAAACAGCAAAAAAAAAAAGACAGATTTACCATAAGCTACTGTGTGTGACCATTTTGATTTAAAATCATTGTCAATGTGTTGCTCTATCAGCTTTTCCTTATTTTCTGTCATATATACATCAATCTTTCTTTTTAAATAATACAATCACAAGATGCTGGATGTTGGAAATAACCCTGAGGCTTTTAAATGGATTTGAAGATTGCGGAAAAGTATAAATACTGTATAACTTCTATAACCAATAGTCGTTGCTACTAGAAGTGCAATTTTGCCTTTCCTCATTTTCTGTCATGTACAATATCTGGGAAAAAAGTGCTGGGCCCCTTACACATTAGATCTACAGGAGCTGCTCAGCCATGCCAAAAAATTATCCTGGCTTATCATTTTTGTACTGATGTTAATGCCAGAAGTGGTTTGGGGCTTTTATTATTATTGTTATTGAGTCAGCAGAGCTTTGGCAACTTTTACACCGCATGCACCCCAGCACTCTGCATCTTTATTTGGACTGACATTTGGTGGTTGAGTTGCTGTGGTGCCTAAATGCTTCCACTATGCAAAAATACCACTTACAGCTGATCGCGGAAGATGAATGAACGAGAAATATTTCTTCCCCCATATTTGGACAAGTTTTTTGTTACAGCAGCTGAAATGATGATGTAATAATAATAACAACACTATATCTAGGAGGAAAGAAACTTGTTGCAGCGGTGGCATCCTATTACAGTGCCACGCTCTGATTCGGTGAGCTCTTTAGAACGACCCATTCTCTCACAAATGTTTGTAAAGGCAGACTGCAAGGCTACGTGATTGATTTTACACATCTAAATTAAAATACTTAACATACTTTTGAATTCTGAATTAAGATTAAAACTAAATTAAGATACCCTTGTGCAAACAAATACTAAAGCATGATGAATAATAAAGTCACTATATGTGAAAGTCCCAAAAAAAGTTGATTCTGTTCATCTGGACGTCATGTTTTCGGTGGGAGAAACGTTTCATCACTCATCCAAGTGACTTCTTTAGTCTCACCTGACTGCATGTTTCTTTAGAAAAAATGCAAGTAATCTCTTTTAGCCCAACATTTAGGCTTCAGACTGCCTGGAAACCCTCCATTTCAGGCAATTTTTTTCCTACTCTTGGATCTGTATGTTGCCAGTAAGAGTGGATATCCATAATATGGTCACCTTAGATACCCCCAATCGAAAGAAGCTTAGCCTAAAAAGGGAGAGTCTGTTTTGTGTCATCCACTCATTTCATGCAGTGGATGAGGACGCACCCAGGCCCAGCTTAAGATGAATGTGAATGAAATCAAAGCTACTCTAGTAGATTGCATAAATACAGTTACAGAGCTGTACATGAGAGTAAGGGGTCGTCTTTAAAGACTTTCCACAAGCTTTTGGAATTTGGCTCTTATCCATCTACAAGAGCACTTATGTATCATCCACAGGTTGATACATAAGTGCCCATGGAACCCACTACGTGGAAAAGGAAATAAAAAATTGCAAGGACAGTTTTCTATAAGATGTCAGTGCAGCCATACAGGTCCTTCTCCAAACCTAACAGACTGCTTGTGAATACATAACAGTAGGTGGGGTGTGGGCCACATACTACCGCCCCATTGAAGTGCATTTTTATCTGGTGGCACTGCTATTATCTTCAGGTTTTCTCTTCTAGTTGGAGCACTGTTGGTAGAGACTAACGATCATATGTGACGATCTCTTCTCCATCATCGTCCTCGGTGGCCTTGTTGCTGATCATCACGAAGTCCCTGTGATGGCAGTTGGCACAGGCCAGGTAGTTCATCAAGTAGGAGCCGTTCTCCAGACAAGTGTTACCCTGTGCGGGGAATAAAGCATTGCAAACATATTTTGGCTCCTTAACGTGATTCTTAAGCATTTTATCAGAGCATCACTGTTTGTTTTGGCTTGTTTACCAAACGGAAGCGAGATAAACGTCACTCAGAGCAAAGTGTAGCGTTAGCTGGACGGGGCACTTTAAGTTTAGTCACTCGGTATCATCAACTTACCCGGTCCGGATACTCTTTCTGCACGCAGCCGTTGCACATTTTAACCAAATAAAATTTCAACTAATTAAAATAATTATAATTATTAAAGAAAAAAAACGCCACACATACAGTAACACCCAGCTAACAAATATGTAGAAAAACCGCCTCTTCCGCACGGGACGGCGGTCTCTGTAGCCCAACCAGAGCTGTAAAACATCCTGAACGGCGGACATTGCTCGAAATCCTTCTACTTGCCCCATCTTACCTTTTGTAGATCTACGAAATCTCCTTTCCTCTCACAAACTTCCGGTTTCCGGAACGCGATTGGCTGACTTTGATGTGACGTGATTTACGCAGGCAAACATGGCGGCGTAAGACCAGTGGATGCTTGTTGCCTTGTGAAATTTATGCGGTAAATATTATCTGCAGCTAAGATTTTGTTGCGTGGAACCCAAATAGGCGTTACTTTGATGCGATTAACTTTACCCAGCGGCTTTGGCGAATCGTAATGCCGTTAATGCTTGAAAAAAGCGTTAAAACCGTTTCAAACGAGTGGCTAGTTCTGAGTTGAAGACCACGTTGAGCTAATTTTCCCCCTTTTTTATTGAAGTGCTTCAATAGCTGTGCTTCTTTTCTACTGCTCAGGTTGAATATAAATGTTGCCATCAGTAATGACATGTTGAGACACTGAACAGTTTGGGGTTCTAGTCTCACGTCATCAGAAATGGCAAACGTTCAAACTCCACACGAGAAGGTGGTCAAATCCCATGTGGAGCAGAATCCTCCCCAAACCTCACAGACGTCTAAAAGCAGCTACTGCATTTTGTGTCGCAGCTGGTATTTGAAGCATGTAAGTGGCTCTTAATTCACCGAGGCATCTGGATTCTCAGTAGAGATGAATAACCTGCAGTTTCTTTATAGATAATTTGTAATCTTGATAATATGTCTCTAACTACAGGAAGCACACGAGCATATGCACAGCATGCTGCATCACAGAGAGCTGGAGTCAGTGTTGGGCAAGTGAGTACTGTGTCTAATTTGAGAAATGTGTGTTTATCACTACCGAGGACAAACACTTTTCATTCAGTCAGACATGCAGTGCAGTGCAAGAGTCTTGAACCACCTCTCTTTTCTTTATACGTTGCCTCAGAGAAGCCAAAACCTTTTGCAGTTTTTCAAGTAGCCTTGAACAATATTGAATTCTATTCAATTTTATTTATATAGCGCCAAATCACATTAAGGTGCTTTATATTGTAAGAAAGAAAACTCTGAAATTCAAACAATCCCCTTTGAGCAAGAATTTGGTGACAGTGGGAAGGAAAAAAACTTCCCTTTAACAGGAAGAAACTGCTGACTGATCTAGGCAAAAGGAGGGGCAACCATCTGCCACGAACACTTGGGGGGTCATAAGAGAAAGCATGGAAGAAAATATTTCTTTGGACTTTGACTGCTTCCCCTTTCACTTTCAGTCCAGTCATTATACCTGACCATTTTCAGTGTTTGTTTGTTTGTTTTTTAAGCCGCTGACAGTGACTTACAATTAATTCAAGCATAGAAAAGGACATTTAAATCAAGAGATGAACTCATGGCCACCAACTTGGCAAAGAATCTGTTTTAACTTGTATCTTTAGGCACTTTTCTATTAGCAGCCGGTCACAAAAGACATTATTTATTCCTGTCTCTTTAGTTGAATCTATGAAAATGACAAAGTTTCACTGACATATAACGGTATTTTTAATTCTGACAGTATATGTTGTACCCTTTCTTGAACAGAGATTCCTTTCATGACTGTCAGGCATGCAAAGCTTCCTCCATGGGTTTAAATGAGTATGCCCAGCACATCTCGACCGTTCAGCACAAAGCCAAGTTGAAGAGCTTGATGTCCAAAAATGTGAAGCCCCTGTCTCTGTTTAAGACTCTCAGCACAGAGTCTTTAACCCGGCTCATGGAGAGAAACAAGGCACTAAAGAGAGAGAAGTAAGTTTTTCACCTGTTTTTAATAAAACGATTGGAATCTCTCCATGTTATAGTATGTTGTTGATGGAAACGACTTTTTTTTGTCTCCCGTCGTAGGAAGAAAGTAACAAAAAAAAAGAGAAAGAAACTGAAGCAGGTGGCTGGTCAGAGGCGTGCTCATTCGTCAAAGGGAACCACCAAAACAAAGACTCGCGCATCCAAAGTGGAAAAGCATAGACAGTCAAAACAGGTGCAGCTGGAGCAAAGGCAGAATGATGAGCACAAAGGCAGGAGCAATGCTGTCGTCCAGAACAAGGAGAACAAAGTATCCAGTAAGCAAAGACCTCCTCACAATGCAGAATCAAGCCTTCATTGTCAAAGCAGGAGACTGGCTCCTATGTCTGGAGAGCCCGAAGGTCGAA
Source organism: Pelmatolapia mariae (assembly GCF_036321145.2). Taxonomy (NCBI): domain Eukaryota; kingdom Metazoa; phylum Chordata; class Actinopteri; order Cichliformes; family Cichlidae; genus Pelmatolapia; species Pelmatolapia mariae. Next base: position 15,562,719 of record NC_086240.1, read on the forward strand.
GCTGGCATAACGCTTCTGTCAACAATCAGCCCTGCCTAGTCAAACTTGTGACCTCCCAAATGGAAAGATTTGTCAAGACTCAAGGGGGTGCCACTGACCTCTGGCACCAGATGGCAGGACCTGCTGTGAGCCAGTACAACTATCGCAGCAGGAAGTATAATGGTGCAACAAACACAGTCTTCACCAGCGACCAGCTCCCTGATAATGGAGCCATCATCTTTGATCGGAGCCAAGCTGCAACTACAGGGCAGGAAAGTGTACGCCGCTCAGCTCAACCTGCACCGGCCAACAGCGCAGCTCCTATACGAGAAGTTGATGTCACTGCCATGCTGAAGCAAATCAGAAGAGCGCTGGGTGTGAGGGAGCCATGCAGAGCAGACCGAGAAGCCCGGAGACAGAAGAGTGAGGCCGGCGTCCAGGTGGCTGATCCCGTGACCTCACAACAAAGCAGAACTGAGGCAGAGCAGCCAGCAGGCACCTCCGCTCTGACTGAAAAAGCTCAGGACTGTGAAAAGAGCTCAGGAGGTGCAGACAGACTGCCAAACAATGGGAATAAGGCATCTCAGGTGGCCACCAACGGCCTGACTTCACCTAAAAGATGTACTGAAAAGACAGCTTCATCTGAGCCCGACTCAAACAAACCTAAGGTTCGAATTGCTCACAAAGCAGGCCAAGCTCATGGGGAGAAGGAGGCTGGATGTAAATCAACTACAAACACGTTGCTTAGCTTTTCAGGGGCCAGGAGTAATCAGAACTGGACTGCGGGGCATGAGGAGGTGAAAAGGAAGGCAAAAGGCACGCAGAGGTGAGGAAATCGCCATCTAATAAGGTGTTTCGTTGTATTTGTGCTTTCCCAGTTTGGAGTTGATATTTCTTTATGCTATTTGTTGTCACTGTTTAAACTTTCAGGTTTGGAATTGAGTTGTCGAATCGTCCGACTCACCAAGACAGCTCAGTGCATCCGCAGGACTTTGACCTGCCGCTGTCCGAAGGCTTCCACTGGGAGTCGTTTCCAGACTCTGTTTCGATGCCACACTCGACTGCACCCCCTCCATTCCGAGACACTGCTGATACTGAGCGTGACACAGAGACACAGTCAGACTCTCAGGTTCAGGAAGCTTCGGGACAGCCGGCTGCAGCTCAGGATCCTGGCAGCAGCCAGACAGCTGCACGAATACAGATGAAAGTGGAGCCAAACTTTGAGGATTTTAATGCAGATTTAAGGGGCAGCGCTAGTGCCAGCAAGAGGAAACACACCATGGTGACGGTGATTAGTACTGCATGCTGTGACGCATTTCCAAAACATCCAGTTTGCCGATGCATTTCAGTTCTGGAATTGATATGTTTTTGCAGGTTGACGGTCTTTCTGACAAGGAGCCAAGTGGGAAAAAGAAGAAAACAAAGTCAAACAAAGGTGATTCTGATGATTAGTAAGACTTTTCTTTAGGTGACAAACCTTTTTATATGCAATGAAATGAAAGAAATTGGAAATATTGTCACATTTGACCTCTGACCTCTCCTTCAAGGCCAATAGATTGAGCTTAAGGTCAAAGTGACAATGATGCTATATTTAAAACTGTTTCCTGCTGCCATTGTTTGTATTGACATTATATTGGGAATGATATATGGGGATTCTAAATATCACATTAACTTTCTACCTCAATCTGCTTTCAAATGTTCATAAACTGTCTTTTATCCTTAAAACTATGCTTAAATTCTGAGGCAGCTTATGATAATGTAGCATTTTTTTTGGGGGGGGGGGGTTCCAAACATTCGTCAGTCGTTCCTACTTTCTTTTTTTCCTCCACTTGCAGATCAGGAACAAATGGACCAGCTGTTGGCGGTGTCACTGCGTGAGGAAGAGTTGAGCCACTCATTGCAGAATTTGGACAAGTCTCTGGTCCAGGCCCGTAATGCCCTGCAAGCTGCATACGCAGAAGTCCAGAGACTTTTGCTACTGAGACAGCAGGTAATGAAGAAATGTCCAATAAATAAGTGTTTGACCTCAAAGGAGCCATTCATAAGCTTGGGTTTTTCTGCTGTTTCAGTTCACTTCTGAGGTCAACAGCCTAAGAGCCAAGCGCATTGAGATCCTGCAGGGAATGCAAGGTACGGTAGATGTACATTGGCAGTGAAAGCTTGAACTCAGAATGGTTCTGTGGGCAACAAATGCTTTTCTCTCGTCTTTCTGAATCTCTTCCAGAAGGGTACTCAGGAACATCGTCATCAGCGGGAGCTGCCAGTGTTCGATCTCCCTCCATTCCTCCTTCGAGCCTGTTATCTGGCTCCTCAACAACTCCGCAATCAGCTTCCACAGCTCCAGCATTATCCATCACCCCACCTCTTCCAGCTCCTCTCGCTTTAACAGTGAAGCAAGAAATGTGCCATCGGTCCACAGTTGGACAAGCCAGCCACTTGTCCACAACGGTGCCCAGTAACACCGATGCTGCTCAGGTCCCTCTGAACCAACCCGTATCTTTGTTTCCCTCCCTGCTGCTCCCACAAACACACTTAGCAGCTCCCTTGACTGCTGCTGCTGCCATCTCTGCCAATCAGTCCAACGCAGAGTGCTCCACATCTGCAAATATACTTCTTTCTCTTGAATCATCTTCCAGGCAGCAGCAGCAAGAAACAAGAGAGGGATTACAGGACTGTGCAAAGACAAAGATGGTGGCCAAAGAACCAGAGCCAGCCGGTGGTAGTCCCGAAAGAGAAAAACGGCAACCTGTGGCAGATGACAAGGGGAATGAGAGTGACGATTCTGTTGAAATGATTGATCGCTCCAACATGGAGGTCATAGCCGTCGATGAATCGGACTGTGAGGACTCCCTTGGAAAAGATTTAAAAGTTCCGGCGCAGCCACAGGAGCCTTCTCACTCTGTGAATGCTGAGTTCAGCTCTGCAAGCACACAAACGTCTCAACAAAGTCAGAACGACAGGTGAGGTTCACGCTTTGGATCGTTTCAGGGTTCCAATCCTGAACTTTACAGGAAAACTGATCCATTTCTCTCATCTCTTCAGTGAAATTAAGCCTTCAGCTTTGGAAGGGAAAGATGCCAACACTCCTGCAGGTGAGTAATCTCTGCTGTTTGTCAGCAATGATAAAACATACTGCCTTTTTTGAGCTAAATTTTACCGCGAAAATTTCAAATATGTATTATATTTTTTAGATTCTTAAAAAATAAATAAATAAATAAATAAACCTAGTCGCTGTTATTTCAGCATCCGTTGACGATGAGGAGCCATCCTTGGGAGAGTTTCTAAATCACAGCGGCCCCGTGAACAGCCTTCAAGTCCACAATGGCGTCCTGTACACGTGCTCGGGGGACAACACGGCTCGGGCCTACAGTCTAGTGGTGTGTTCTTGGCGCTTCAAAATTTTGTCCAGTTTTATCTCGAGTGCATTTTATTTCAAGAGCTACAAAAAACAATTACACAGTTTCCACTGTGTCACTTACTGGTGACATATTTATAAAATAATTTACAATTACCTGCAGAAAATTGGTGTCAGTATATAGTAAGTTATATAAATTACTGTGAAGACATAACTTCACATACTGCACCCGTCTCTACAGATTGTAATGAAATGTTGCCAAAAACCAGGGGAAACCTCTAGAGCTGAAAATTAAACCCAGAACGTATTTTTACAAACTCTTAAAAACTTCCTCTGACTGCAATTTGAGGCTGTCTCCATGTTGAAATGCCAATTTTACAGTTCCGCTAATTTGAGTCTCTGAACTGGACTTCTCAAGTATCTTTGTGGCATTGGTGCAGTTTTTAATGAAATGAGCTGACAGTTAACCGTGAGCAGGGGTTAAAGTGGGATTTGGCAGGCATTGATACACACTAAGACTGAGTGTAGCAGTATTAGAATTACTAACTGTACCAACTGAATTCAGTAAGATGTAAGCAGATATTATGTAAGATATTTGGCTAATTTCCAGTTCCTATTTGCTAAAGTTTCACTTGCAGTTTCCACCTGTGAAAATAATCACTCATCTTCTTGTTCTTCTCTTTCTCACAACTTTCTTCATCATCAGTATCGCACATTATTGTTTTTTCTCTCTGTGGGAAACGCAGCAGATTCAGTGTGACAAACTGTGCAGATACCTTGCAGACATGCTCCTCTTTAGTAGGCAGCTATAAGCTTAACTACAGCAACCTCAGCTTTACATGTGCACCATGAATGCATCACAGGGGTGAGACCGGGGTGTGTTCAAGGTGTAAATGAGCCGTTATTTTCTTATCACTGAAGTATCTCCAGGCGACCACCAGAAGCAATGCCAGGCTGCAGCGTGTGAACTCATATCAATATGCACTAACCTGACTGCCAGATTTAGTTGCTCATTAGCTGAAAGTTCTGGAATGCCGTCTTTCCAAACTGTTCTGGTCCACTTTAGCCCTGACCATGGACAGCATAGCAGATTGTAAATGGGAATAAGAGGTTGCTGGCAGTTGCTTGGAGAAATTGGTCGTAAACTTGCAGTTGTGCCATTTTAAATGTGGCGGTTTCAGCTCCAAGCCACAGCTTTTCTTTGGAAGGTAAATGTGCTCTGTTTCTGATTTGCATTGCACTTTTACAAGTTTTACTACCACTCTGTGGTTAGTTAGCCAGTGTTTGCAGACAAGCATTTTTCATGCAAACGGATGGAAACTGAGGGCCATCTGCTAGCGACCAAAACGATCACAATGAGGTTTTTGGTACAGCACCCTCTTTGAGAGTGATTTTAATCAGACATAAGCGACTGAATCTCACTGTTTTGTCTTTAAAGAAATGTATATCTCTTTTCTCTAACATTAACATCTATATTTTGTCTTATGTATCCAGACCAAGGAGTGCTTAACAATATTTGACGGTCACACAAATAAAATCAACTGTCTACTGGTGTCATCCATCCCAAATATGCCGACACGCCTCTACACAGGATCCAGCGATCAAACTATCCGCTGTTACAGCATAAAGGTATAAAATGTCTTGATAGGACTTAATGTGGTTGGTGTTGGACATGTTTTTGGAAGTAATAAAGTGCTGCTGTCACAAAGTTGTCCACTGGCTGGATTTTAGTGTGAAACTCAGGAGTCAGAATGTGTTTGTTGAAGTAAACATATGTGTTTTATTTAGCATTTATTGATTTTGTCTTATAATCGACTGTTTTCTGTAGTCTAAGAAGTGTCTGGAGCAGCTTGCCCTTCCTGACAGAGTGCTGTATTTGCACATAGCCTGGAATATTCTGTATGCTGGGACTGCCAGCGGATCAGTTGCTAGCTATGATGTAAAGGTCAGTGAAATCGGATAATTAAATGCCATAGTGTTCATTTAAAAGAAAATCCCTTCTCTTCTTTCCAACAACATCCTCTTTGATCTTTTTAGACTCTGAAACAGCTGGATGTGTTCGAGTGCCACGGCCCACGAGGCGTGAGCTGCCTGGGCACAGCTCAGGAGGGCGCTCGCCGGCTGCTTCTGGTCGGATCGTATGACAGCACTATAAGCGTGCGCGATGCCAAGAGCGGCCTGCTCCTGCGGTCACTGGAAGGTCACACCAAGACTGTACTTTGTATGAAGGTGGGGAAATTCTACATCCTTTAACAATCTATTTTGTCCATATTTATTTCATGTTAAAAAAAGAACTCTTAGAGAAATTCATCATAACTCTTGCAGATCTCCTTATCTGGCTACTAGATACTAGATATTCCACCACACTATGAAGCAAATTAGATAGAAAAGGCTGAAACAAGGTTAGGCAATAACAGACCACAACAGCTGTTGGCCAGACAGTAAAAAATGTTATAAATGAAAATACAGTACAACATTTCTTTTGTATTTGAAAATAAATTAAATGTAAGTTGGAAGTCAAATAATTAAGTTTAGCCCAAAGCTGAAAACGGTTATTAAAGTTCTCATAATCAACATCAAGTCTGTATTGACATCAGAGTCAACATTCAGCATGTGGTAAAACTTGATAGTCATAAAATGACAACAGTGAAAATGTTTTGTTTTCTGTAAATGTGGGAGGAAATGGTTGGCTGGTGTTTGGTTTATTACCTGCAGGCAGCACTTCTTGCATCTTGTTGACTTTGGTTGTTGTTGTTGTTTTCAGGTAGTGAATGACCTGGTTTTCAGTGGTTCCAGTGACACATCTGTACATGCCCACAACATCCATGTAAGTGACTTGACTTACTTAAAAAAGATCAATGAAATTATGCGAGCAGAGTTATTAGTGTTGTTTTAAAAAAATGGAATTCTGTTTTAATGTTTTCTTTTTGTTTTAGTTTTTTAGTTTGGGTGTTTTTAGTCATAAAATGTTGATGTTTTATCGCATATAAGATGCAGATACCAAATCATTTCTGCTAGCATGATTTTTTTTTTAAGCCTGGTTATCAGTCAACCATAAAAGGCTCATTTTTGTCCGGCAGCTGCATAAAAACTCAAGTTTGAAAACGCAATAACTCAAGAACAAGGTGATGAAGGATTTTGAAATTGACACAACTGGTGCATCTACTAAAAATCTCAAAAGAATTTGAATCTCAGGGAGCTCGACCTCAAGATCAAGGTCAGAGGTGCATTTTTTTAAATGTTGTGAACAGAATAAATCGAGAAAGATGTCACTGAAGATTTTCGAATTGCTACCGTAGAAGCACTACTAAAAGTGTCTGACGACTTCTAATCCTGGTAACCTTGACCTCAAGGTCAGAGACCAACTTTTGTGAAAATCACTGATGATTTTCGGATTTATAACATAGGTGCTTCTACTAGGAGGCTGAGGGCTATTACTGTTGGCTGCCGGTATTTTTAGTGTAACTTTAGTAATGTGTACTAGCCTTGTGCATTTGGTAAGTGATGTGTGCTTGTTATCGTTTAGTTTTGTTGCCATGTTTTCCTGTCTGCAGACGGGCGAGTTGGTTCGTATCTACAAGGGTCACGGTCATGCTGTCACATCAATTGTCATCTTGGGGAAAGTGATGGTAACAGCCTGTTTGGATAAACTGGTTCGAGTTTTTGAGCTACAGGTATTATGACTCCATTTTCTTCCAAAATAGAACAGAAAAGAATGCAGCTAAGTCGTTTTTGAATGGATGATTAGGTTACTATTTTTTTTCTTTTGTAAATGACCGTTGCAAATCCATTTAGACTTTAAATTCTGTGCGGCATTGGTTGATGCTACATATTTGTCCCTGTGCATGTAACCAGTAACACAGACAACACAATTTGAGGAACTTTGATGGGGGGGGGGGGTTTCAACTTTTTGGGTATTAAAAAAAATAAATAATAATTTTTATAAAAACTTTTGTAATCTGGTTTTAGTTACAGTTATCTATTGTCGTGTGTGCGTGTGTTTTGCTTTTTGTTTAGTCTCACGACCGGCTGCAGGTATATGGAGGTCACAGTGACATGGTGATGTGCATGGCTGTACATAAAAGTGTGGTAAGTGCAATTAAAACCAGTCCAGCTGTATTTTTTTTTTCTTTTTAAATATAAACTTGTGGGGCAGCGGTTCATACAGGAAGGGATGGATAAACACTGCTGACTTGTGTCTCTGTGGTCGATTGCTCCACACACAGATCTACACAGGCTGTTACGATGGCAGTGTTCAAGCTGTAAAGCTCAACTTGATGAAAAACTACCGCTGCTGGGTAAGAACCTGATGTTATAAACTGGAAGAGTGACTCCTGCAGCCATGTTCACACAGTGTCTTTTTCTTAGAGATTTTTTGTTGTATTTGCTCTCTTTCCAGTGGCAGAATTGCTCTCTGATCTTCGGCATGCAGGATCATTTGCTACAGCACCTTACTAAAGATCACAGCAACCAAAATCTGCAGACGGTCAAATGTCGCTGGAGAGGCTGCGACACGTTTTTTGCCACGCAGCATTCAGTCAGACAGGTAGTGAACAGTTTGTTAGCGTACCTCATTAGCTAGGCTATGTGTTTTCTTCTTGTGGTTCATTCAGAGGGACCAGTTTGTCAGCTTTGTTTGCGTTTTTGCCGCAGGAGCTTCCTGAACACATGCAGACTCACGTGGAGAACGACAGTAACGTGCAGCCCTGACGGGAATGGTGGTAAAGTGATGCAGCAAGCCAGTCTCACACGCACTCACATTTTTGTTTCCAGCTTGTCATTTTGGTGGTATTCTGAGATTTCAAAGTCCTCAAACTACAAGTAAAATTCTGAAATTCTCTGAGATTAAAGTTAGAAAATTGAGAGAAATACACGACACAGATTGTGTTTCAGCGAGAATGAGCAGCGGATGATAGCTTGAGCTGGAAAACATAAGCTTCTAAATCATCTAAATCACTGTTGCTTTCTCCTGGAAAGGCTCAGTGCTAAAAATCACTAGTGTGCTACTGATGGTTATAAAGTAAAGCATAATGCCATAACTCATGCAGTGCCGGCATTTAGACCTGATCAGCATATCTATGCAGAGTAAAGCCACTTGCTTTGTTTCTTCCTCTCATAAATGTGTCAATTAATCTCAGGCGATTTGTATTTTCTCACCGCTTTGTGAGTTAATAATAATATTTGGCTTTTTTCCCTCTTAAAATATTTTGCATTTTTCTCCTATAGTTACCACTTTAATTCCACAAAACTGAACTTCTTTTCCTTGGAAGTTTATAACTGGTATTTTCTTGAAGTGCCACTAATCCGTTAGATCATTTCATACTTTGTAATTTGGACTTATTTGATGATTAAAGTTGTTTCCTGCGTTTTTTGTTTTTTTTTTCTTCCTGTGAAGACGTTGAGCTGTCATGAATATCATTCATTTGTATGTGAAGCCTATAAACATGCAGCAAATTGAGAAACGTGTCAGGATAACTGTGAAGTAGACTGTACGGTGAACTCCACCAGCTGATGATGTTATGGAGGCTCGTGTTCGCCACTGAAAAAAAAAAAAAAGTTTGCTCTCCATAAGTCAGCATTTCAAGTTGTATATCTTGAAATTTCAACTTACTCAGAAGCACCTTAAAATTTTGAGGTATTTAGTAAGCCAAAATTTTGAGATGCGCAACTCAAAGTTTCAACTTTGTCTGGCAATTTTTTAAAACTTATTTATTTATATTTTTCCAGTGGCAGAACTGAGATTCCATATGATACCCATGAGTTTTCTAGGAGACTCCTCGACTCCCCAGACAGATGGGAGAGATCAAAAATAATGCAGCAGAAGCAGAGATACTGTATTTCTTTGACACATAGCTGAACCGCCATGATTTTATTCATGTAAAGCCTCAATTCTCTTGCTTATTATTCCTTAGCTGACTTTTGGTCATTTTCACATTTCTGACTGTAACTCTTGGAAATGTTCTGTTTCCCTGTTTAACTTTGTTCTACATCACATATTTGAAACCAGGCTGTCCAAAGACTCTCCAGCAATCTTGTATAATAAAAGTCACGCCTTAATTTTAGTACAGTATGTATTTTATTTTGTTTAATACCTACTGTATGTGTACATCAATAAAATTGCAACAAATAATCACAGTGTTTGCTTCCACTTTAAAATAAAAGCATTGATAGCCACATATTCTTTATGACTTAACAACAAAGGTAAATTCTGCATCTGTGCGTGTCTGTTTACATTTCACATTAACATCTGATGTAACCTGGTTATCAGAGCTCAGAAAACCTACTTCTTATCTGTTTTAATATTTAAAAGATTACAGGAATAAACCTGACCATTAAATCTGAATCTAGTGGAAATTGGAGCAATGACGAGCTACGTCACGATGAAGTTTATTCCAATCTCACGTGATGAGTCGCCAACTGACATGGACATGATCTATGAGTACATCGTCAGCTGAAGCCACTGTAAAGAGAATAAAAGAGAATAATTTATATTTACTGTAGCACAGCAAAAGCCACCTTAATGATACCATTTCTGTGTTTTGGTTTTTACTGTGTGACTCAAGTCAGCAAAAAAGATATTAGAAACACCCTTCAGTGAAATGTAGTTTTCACTCTGTACAGAGTACACTTCTCGATTTCTGTAGTTCCAGGCTTTCCTCCCCTCATTTTATTCCTACTTTAAGTTTTATTCTTTACAAGGTCACAAATGACCTAAATAGGACCAGATTAAGTTATGGAACGAGGCGCAGAACAGAAAAAATAAGAGCGTCTTTTACCTCCAGGACATTGAGCTTGATTATTCCATCTCCATCTTTGTCAAAGGCATTGAATGCTCCTGTAAGAGACACAACAGATTATGGAGCTGGGTAACTTTTCAACCACTCAGAGCTGTAAAAATACATTAATTCATTCTGTAAGATAATTAGATTCAGTAAAGTAAATTTAATATCACTATATCATCATAACTATGTCTTAAATCTGTAAAATAGGCTAATAATCAGTCCTATGCAAGTGTTTTTGGCATATCATGTTTAATGTGCATAAGCACCAGATGTGTGTGGTCTGTACTTACTGAACATGCCTTCTAGCCTCACAAAGCAGCAGATGTAACTATCAAAATCTATGTTCAGGCGTTCATCTGCATAGCGCATGGCTATGATGTCATATAGTTGTCTGTTGAGTTGAAATCCTGATATGGAGATAAAAAAATATATATATGTAAATTACATCATTCTCACATTAAACTGGAATGCACAGGCAAGGAGTGCATTGGCAAAATATGTTAATTCTAAAAAGAAATAATAATTATTGTGCTACAAATGAAAAATCTGCAAGTTTTTTCTGCTCACCTGCATCATTAACAGCATTCCTCATCTCGAAGCTACTGATAGACCAGGTTTTATCTTTGTCGTAACGTTTGAAGATGAGCTGCAGACCCAAAGTCGGACAATCAGATAAAAACATATTAAGCATGAGCAGACATCAGCTGTGGTTAAAGCTATCCTACCTGCCAGTCCTTGATCTTTTTCCACAAGTGTTTGAACTCCTGCAGATTCAGCTTTCCTGTCCCATCAGTCTGAGCACAAAAGCATCAGTCATGGAAACACCTGCTACGTACTGTTCAACCCAACTGTTTTACTTTGACTTTCCAGAATAAAGTATTTACATAAGGTGCAATGTTCTGTTCTGTTACTGGGAAACTGGGCAAACAGTAGAGTTATGTGCACGCAATCCTCTAATTGAAATCAGTTGAAAGGATACGTCCATTAAGGCGATCATACTCCGACACGTCTCGAGGCTGAAACCTTCTGACTTGATGTCATTATCTGTGGAAAAGCACAGCTCAGTGTGAATGCCGAGCACGCTGGCGGCAGCTGTAATCGCAGTCTTTTCTGCGTACTCACGTTTGGAAAGCACGTTTTTTAAGATCGTTTTGAGTTCATTGGCACAGATCTGCATGTCCTGAGGGAGCAATGATTTGTTTCATATTAGCCGATGAGAGTCTTTATAGTGTTGTCCTCAAACTAACTGTGCAATACTCACATCACCAGCAATCTGTTGGTAAATAGCCCTGAACTGCTTTTCCTCCTCAGTTTCCTCAGGTTGGAGAAGTTTCCGCTGAAGGAGAGAGGAAGGAAATTATTTACAAAGACAGATTCACAAAAAGAAACTGCGAAGACTTAGAAACTTGAAGGAAAGAAACACTGATGAACTTTGCTGTGCAGCAGTAACTAAAGATTAGAAATAAGATTTCAAAGTTCGAATGCTTCTAACTGAAAGAGTCCAACACCTGTAGTTGTGGAAGAAGAAAGTTTTCACAGGAATCTGTGCAGTCCCATGAAAAACTAAAACACGGCTGATTCAGTCACTTGAAGAACTGCACAATAACCTGAAGTAATCATTTTCTGTATGACTTAATGAGTCTTTACGATGTTGCGTCAGTTCATTGGGGACATTTGTGCACAGGACCTCGATTCTTTTCTTTTTCAGTCATTCTGTTGTAGATTTGTTGTTGCACGACCCAGTTTCAGCTTTCGGCAGCTGTTGACAGATGGCCTCACATTTGGATCTAGAATACTTTGGTATACACAGGAGTTTATGGTTGACTCAATGACAGCAAGGTGTCCAGGTCCTGTGGCTGCCAAACAAGCCCACATCATCACCCCTCCCTCAGCGTGCTTGGCAGTTAGTATGAGGTTTTTGTGTAGATATGTTGTGTTTGGTTTTCACTAAACATGACGTTGTGCACCTTCACTTTGGCCTTGTCTGTCTAAAAGGCACTGTTCCAGAAGTCTTGTGGTTTATTCAGATTCAACTTTGCGAGCCAAAGCTGTGCTGCCATGTTCGTTTTAGAGAATAGAAGCTTCTTCCTGACAACTCTTCCAAAAAAGCTCTTGGATTTTTTTGCAATTTCTCTGAGCATTACCTTGGGGTGAACTTGGTGATACATCCACTCCTGGGAAGATTGTTGCACTGTATTGACACACAACAGAATGTTTCTGAACAGTAAACAGTCAAAACCTCTGATTTAAAGAGGTGCTCCCACTTTCTGATGATCAATTAATCAAGTGCATTTGATTACAAGCACCTAAAAGCACTAACAG